>NC_068419.1:434064-458191 GCF_023724105.1 Carassius gibelio | reverse complement strand
AGCGGCGGATGGAGTCGTCAGGTGTTTTGACTGTAGAACAAGAGAAAGCATTAATGGTTGAATCCAATTAAATCAGACCAGCCTAGTAATAGTGCTGTACTACAGTTCACAGTTTTTACATTTGCTTAATCATCAAACAAAAATAAACAAACATTACATTTCCGTTCACAAACGGAGCTAATAAACAATTTGTCATTGAGGAGAACTGTCGCAGTTGTAACACAATTTTGACAGGTCTCTGTTCTAACTTGGTTTACACAAAAACAATGGGGCTGAAAAGCTGTGAAATTCAGGTACAAAGGAATCATACATAAACTTTCAGGGGAGTAATCACCACTGCAGTGATGGCGATTTGGTGTACTTCCGGGATTTGCCAAATTAGTCAATATTAGGAACAATTCCAAACCAGTTATGCCTCGTTTCCACTGAGCAGTACGGTACGGTATGGGACAGTACGGTACTGTTCGGGTCTGTTAACCATGATCTGGCTAGCGTTTCCACTGCCAACAGTACCTTTACTTGATTGGCGTGGTGTTTCGATCGACATCATTTTCACGCGATGAAGAACATAGTAAACTACAATGGATGACATATAGCAGATCTTGTTCTTGCTCCTCGATATGTTTGTCACAAGAAGACAAGCGCAAACATTAGGCTTTTCTCAATATCAAGTACGGAAAGTTTGTACTTGCCATGTGCGACTCCCACATGCAAATGGTACAGCACGTTCTTAAAAGCGTCACTTAGCTCGCTCTGCTACTCCGGTTATCTCTGTTACTCTGTATATACATTTTAAGCAACAATAAAACTAAATATGTTATAAAACACCACTCTGCCTCTTTTCGTTTTCATTTAAATAAATTAAACATTATAGGGACACAATGTGGTTCATGCGCAACGCATATTGATTATTCACTGCACGTTATACATTATTCTATTTATAACAAAACGAAATTTAAAACACAACCCTAACATTACCTCTTTTCGTTTAAATAAATAAATAAATAAATAAACATATTCCAGGCAATATATGCATTTGTACAAATGTTGCACTAAACATCAGATAATCTTGTAATAAAAAAATGACAAGAAACCATATTTCTTTTTGTAAAATTTCAGTTTTATCAATAATAGCTAATATAAAAGTTTAAGTAAAAGGTACAAGAAGCTATACAATAAGAAATAAAGCAAACAATTCAGTCAAATATCCAAATGCAGCGCTCTAGTCTAACATTACAAGTACAAATAGCCTATAACGTTAATATGAAACTAAACTTAGCCCTCAGCCAAAACGATTGACAGGGAACTCATTATATATTCACGAGAGCAAAGATCGGCCATTAGGTCTACACAAGACGAATTACATCTCATGTTTAACCACTACCGTCGGAGTCAGCGACGAACGTCAGAAGAACTAGCCGAGGAAAGGCTCATCCAGCCGGGAAACATGCGTGCCGAGATCGCATGGATCTCACAACCAGAAAAAAAAAAAAATCATCTTTATAAATAAACCACAGATTTGAGCTTTAAACATTAAACATTCTCGCCTGAAAACTCTTAAAATTACATTTCGTGATACAGTAACAGTAGTATTATATTAAACTGTATATAAAAAAAAATGGCGCTTCTTATGTTGTCATTCCCCTTGTAGAACGCGCAAGTGACGATTCTCTGTCAACCAATCAAAGTCCTGCAGTGAGTCTAGCTCCACCTTTTAGTACCGTACCACTGTGCTAGGTACCCCAATGGAAGGGTACCTAAAAAGTGGTACGGTGCGGTTCGGCATTTTGGTACCATTCACAACTTTTGATAGTGGAAACGCAAATACCGTACCGTACCGCTCAGTGGAAACGAGGCATTAGTTGGGAGGGGAACTAGATCTGTGGCCATTTGTTTTTTAAATGTCAAAAATAACAACACACGGTGTACTGTGGAATCGACTAGAGAACATAGTGATTGAAAAGTGTGTTAAAAGTGTTTATATAAATTTTTTACCTACTGCCCAATTAGAGACTGACCACTGTATCAATTTGAGTGTGACTTACTGCATACCTCTTAGTGTTTTGCTCATTTTCTTGGCCTTTTTGGGCTTTGACTTTAACTTCTTCTTGGGCTCTGGGGACTCGGAATCGGGCTCAGAATCCGATGAGGAATCAGAGGATGAGGAATCGGTTATATCTGACTCCTGTTTCCTCTTTCCAGGGGCCTGCTCAATAGGTGGGATATTACTGGCCACATCTACCCCCTTCTCGCTTCTTACGGCAAGAGCTGTGAATATAAAAAAGAGAATATAAATTGTTTGACAATTGTGTTATGACAATCAATAATTTTTAAGCTGTAATGTCCTCAAATCAGTTTTACCCTCTTTAAGTCTCTCTCAGAGGAAATCTCGATCCTCTTTCAGAATGTCAACCCATTCTTTTAAGGTGGCAATCTCGGTCTTTTGGCCTTCAATAGTTTGCTTGGCCTCCTGCAGAGCTGTTTGTAGAGTGGTGTCTTCTATAATAAATTAGGACCTCATAATTAGATATTGTTAAGCAGAATAACACATTTTAAAATATTAACACTTTCTATCTATGGAGTTAAATAGTAAGTAAACAAAGCAGCATAAAAAGCACATGAAAAGCAATACTGAGATTTAAATAATAATAATCACATGCTTCAAAGTTATGTTAAATGTAGTTGACCCTGAAACTTACCGGTTTCTTTAGCCTTTGCATCTACAGAGGTCTGTGGATGATCCCACAGAGGTGAAAGCACTGTAAAGTTTCAATGACAGATGTAAAATTTAATTTAGCTACTGATGTCAGTATTCTTTTTAGCAAAAAATGTAAGCTAATATTTGAGGGCTAGGTAAGTCACCTGTTTGACACTCAACTAAAGTCAAGTCACCTTTATTTATATAGCGCTTTTTCTATACAGATTGTTACAAAGCAGCAAAACTAAACACACAAAACAGCTGTAACGTTAGCAAAAAGTCTCCAACAGATGTATTTAGGAAATTCTCAAAGGTACAAAATTAAAACCATTACTATTACACATCCAACCATTTCTTCTTATCGGATAATGCTGTGTGGTGGGGATAAACTAAAGATACAACCACAATCACATAAACTCTTTTTTTTGTATTCAGTATAAGCCATGTAATATTGAGAAAAGGCATTACACACTTGACATTGCACACTTGCTTACCAGGTTCTTCAGCTTTTTCTGAGGTCTGTGCCTGGTTTCAAGTTTCAATAACAGATAACATTTTTATCTATTAACTGATGTCAGTATTCTTTTTAGCGAGTGATGTTTGCTAATGTCTGAGGGCTGGGCAGGTCACCTGCTTGACACTCAACTAAACACAAAACAGCTGTATTTTTCCATTTATATTTAAATCTCTGGCACTGGAAATTTTGAGATGTACGAAACTAAAGATACAGCCATCATGTAAACTCTTTTTTTATTTATTTAGTAGCCTACAAGACAAGCCGAATAATACTGAGGAAAGGCAGGAAAAACATAGATTACAGCCAAATTTCTAATTCTAAAAGTAAAAAAAAAAAAAAAAGTTGTAAAATAATTTAGTAAACCCACCTTTTTCAGCCTTCTTGACTCTTGCAGATTTCTTTGCCATGTCTTGTGGAGACTGCTGCACGGACGGGTCTGAGTGGAATATTAAAGAAGATGAAGAGAAATATCAAAACAGCAATTTATAACATAACACTTTTCATTTAATTGGGGAAAGGGAAGGGAGAAAGCGCTGGGAGGATAACATGAGCATAAGCTGTTAGAAGATGCATTTTAATTGTCACTCAATTAACTAGTACTTACAATCTATTGTAAGTAATTACATTGCTGATATATACTTTTCTATTACTCCCAATTTCATCTATAAATTTCAGCTTATATTACCATGGTATAGTTAACATGAATACAAATCTTATTCAGATTTGTAGACTAAAAAATCACGGGTCTAACAGTTTTGGTCGTTCCGTGTGTGGTGTGCAGCCACACGGCAATATCAACACATCACACACGAACCGATTTGACTCCCGAGCATTCCCAGGTCAGACGGGAAATCTCGCAAAATCCCTCGAGATCAAACGTGACTTTAGAGTAAACATTTATGGCGGACAAAGAGGATGCATTGGCAGTTTGTGCTTTGTTTTTAACGAAAAAAAAAAAACATAAGAAAAACAAGAAAAGGCGATGGTCAAAGAGGTGGAGACAACGCGAGAATGGACTATACTTGCTATATCATAATATGGAGATAACGTTAATTTGTTGTTTTATCTCATAGAAATGTTGTTACGTACTACACAGATTACTAACCGTTGAAATAAACGTTCATATATTCGTTTCCATGTACTCTGGTGGACTGCAGTTGTGGATGTAGTTATACCCATCGACTTTATTTGTATTTGTTATATTTGTTATATTATATATGCCGGCTGTTTTGATTTTGTTTCCCGGTACTTCCTCACCGTCTCGTCACCTCGCTTTCTGATTGGCTACACGCCACAGTCCACAGGCTGCGTGATTGTTTGTCCTCGGGGGACACCACACACGAGAAGAAATCGGGCCAAATAAATCCAACATGTTGGATATCCCCGATTTGAGATCGGAGCGGTCCCGACATTCTTCCGAGCAGAGGAGAGCAGTCTTAACACACCACACACGGCAGGAATATTTGATCAGATTATTTTACGATAATCGGAGCATCCTAAGATTGTCGGAAGGGGTGAATCGGGGCTAAAATCTGCCTAATTATCCTGCCGTGTGAACCAGCCTTAATGCCAAGTTCACATTACATGATTTAAGCCCGATTTACAAGTCACCAAGCTCACCGACAAAAGCCCTTGATCAGACGCAAATCACCAAGCTACATTCTGCATGGTCTCAAATTCATTATTTCACTATATTTTTGTATATAATTTTATTAAATAGATCTTACTGATAAATTAAAAATCATTGATATTGATATTATTGTTATTGATATATCGTTGTTAAAAAATATATATTTGGCTAACACTGCAACAGTTACATTATACCATTAAGTTACCATTGCTAAGTGTAGCTTTGTCTACATTACTATGCAAGTTATAATGTAACAGTCTATGCCCAGGACTAAGTTAACTAGCAAACAAGGTAATGATAATATAACCATTAGTCTAACCTAAATATTCAAAAGGGTTATTCACCATAAACTAATGCTACCAGGCAGAAAGCTGTTAAATAATGTTATGGTTAATTATAACAGTTACATGAGCAAAAAAAAAAAAAACACTTTTACAGCCGATTACTAAACTGCCATTAACCGTCTGGGGTTCTTCATTAAGGAGTCACACTCAGGACCTTCGGGTCAAAAATGACCCGGAGGGCGGGATTCAGGTATACTTTTTTTCAGTGAAATCAATCAAATGTATTTTTGTTCAATAATATTTTTTCTTTCTTTTTTGGTGTTTTGAGAGAATTTTATGATAATAATGAATTTTAATGCATAATTATGATCATTTTTTCCCCATTGAATATAATAGAAAATGTGTATATATATATATATATATATATATATATATATATATATATATATATATATATATATATATATGTAATTTTTTTTTTTTTTTTATCAATGCTGTATTTTATTTTAAAGTACAGCCAAGGCCTATAGAAAACAATTTTTGAAATTAGATTGGTGCCATCTGGTGGACAAATTAAGCATTTTTATCATGCAATAGCACATTTTTACCACTATAGAGAATGTACAGCTCTCTGTAGAAAGGCTTGTGAATTCTAGTGATTTTTGCACATATTTGCCTATTTATTTCAGGTTGTGGATTTTAATATATAATCACAGATTCTCAAAGACTATTTTTGTCAAGTTTTTTTTTTTTTTGTTTAAACCTGAACATTGCACTAGAAAGAGAACACATTTTTTGAAAGCATTTTGTTACCCATTGTTTTAATTCTAACTTAATAAAAAAAGAAATTACATTATTTCAAACATATTTTTATTAACCTTTTATTATAAACATTTCCATTAAAGAAGGCTAACGACAAAGGCTAACGTTAATCAATTAGCTTGCTAGTAATTGCTAGCCAGCTGCCTGCCGATGAAGTAACGTTAGTGGATACATTTCAGACAAAACCAACTTAATGCATACATCAATATTGACATATTTGAGGTTGTCAGTCCACATTACCAATGCAATTCATCTTTCTTTTGCCTCTTCGCATAGCCACAGAGTCCATGTTAACTAACGTTACGCTGCTAAGGTTGTTATCTGGTGATTACCTTGATGATGTGTGTTTTTCGACTTGGCACGCTCCTCTTCCTCCTCCTCCTTCTCCTCTTCTTCTCTGCTGATTGGTTCAAGTCGTATGACTGCAGGAGATATTCTGTTTCGTAACCTCATTTCGAAAAGGAGCTCTTTAGGAGCCTGGATTTCAAGTGTACAGTATTGTTCAAAATAATAGCAGTACAATGTGACTAACCAGAATAATCAAGGTTTTTCGTATATTTTTTTATTGCTACGTGGCAAACAAGTTACCAGTAGGTTCAGTAGATTGTCAGAAAACAAATGAGACCCAGCATTCATGATATGCACGCTCTTAAAGCTGTGCAATTGGGCAATTAGTTGAATTAGTTGAAAGGGGTGTGTTCAAAAAAATAGCAGTGTGGCATTCAATCACTGAGGTCATCAATTTTGTGAAGAAACAGGTGTGAATCAGGTGGCCCCTATTTAAGGATGAAGCCAACACTTGTTGAACATGCATTTGAAAGCTGAGGAAATTGGGTCGTTCAAGACATTGTTCAGAAGAACAGCGTACTTTGATTAAAAAGTTGATTAGAGAGGGGAAAACCTATAAAGAGGTCCAAAAAATGATAGGCTGTTCAGCTAAAATGATCTCCAATGCCTTAAAATGGAGAGCAAAACCAGAGAGACGTGGAAGAAAACGGAAGACAACCATCAAAATGGATAGAAGAATAACCAGAATGGCAAAGGCTCAGCCAATGATCACCTCCAGGATGATCAAAGACAGTCTGGAGTTACCTGTAAGTATTGTGACAGTTAGAAGACGTCTGTGTGAAGCTAATCTATTTTCAAGAATCCCCCGCAAAGTCCCTCTGTTAAAAAAAAGGCATGTGCAGAAGAGGTTACAATTTGCCAAAGAACACATCAACTGGCCTAAAGAGAAATGGAGGAACATTTTGTGGACTGATGAGAGTAAAATTGTTCTTTTTGGGTCCAAGGGCCACAGGCAGTTTGTGAGACGACCCCCAAACTCTGAATTCAAGCCACAGTACACAGTGAAGACAGTGAAGCATGGAGGTGCAAGCATCATGATATGGGCATGTTTCTCCTACTATGGTGTTGGGCGTATTTATCGCATACCAGGGATCATGGATCAGTTTGCATATGTTAAAATACTTGAAGAGGTCATGTTGCCCTATGCTGAAGAGGACATGCCCTTGAAATGGTTGTTTCAACAAGACAATGACCCAAAACACACTAGTAAACGGGCAAAGTCTTGGTTCCAAACCAACAAAATTAATGTTATGGAGTGGCCAGCCCAATCTCCAGACCTTAATCCAATTGAGAACTTGTGGGGTGATATCAAAAATGCTGTTTCTGAAGCAAAACCAAGAAATGTGAATGAATTGTGGAATGTTGTTAAAGAATCATGGAGTGGAATAACAGCTGAGAGGTGCCACAAGTTGGTTGACTCCATGCCACACAGATGTCAAGCAGTTTTAAAAAACTGTGGTCATACAACTAAATATTAGTTTAGTGATTCACAGGATTGCTAAATCCCAGAAAAAAAAAATGTTTGTACAAAATAGTTTTGAGTTTGTACAGTGAAAGGTAGACACTGCTATTTTTTTGAACACACCCCTTTCAACTAATTGCCCAATTGCACAGCCTTAAGAGCGTGCATATCATGAATGCTGGGTCTTGTTTGTTTTCTGACAATCTACTGAACCTACTGGTAACTTGTTTGCCACGTAGCAATAAAAAATATACTAAAAACCTTGATTATTCTGGTTAGTCACATTGTACTGCTATTATTTTGAACAATACTGTATTATCAAAATATGATAGCTCTGTCAGAGTAAAGCGGGCTCCAAATACTTTTATGTCATTAAGAAATTGTATAATGTTTTTGTGTGGAAGCATGATGCAATCCACACAAGATAATTGGACTCGATGGGTGTGTCAGTGTCCTATCCATTCACGCTGTCGATGCCGATCAGTTTATCTCATGCGCGTGCACAACCAAGAGGAGGACAGTCAAATTAATTAAATGGTTACAGAAAAAAAAGCTGGTGAAATGGAGTCTGTTGTCTTTGATGAGAGCAACTTCCGCCATAAACGAAAGGTATTCTATAAGTATTAAAGATGCTCTAAGTGATGTCACACGTTTTTTTAGACCAAAATATTTTTTGTCACATACAGCAAACATCTCCTCACCATCCGCTAGCTGCCTGTCCCCTGAACTCACTATAAAAAAAACACGGTCTCTGTAGACACCCCAGGCTCCACAAACGCACCATGAAAAGATTACAAACTGTTCCAGCCAATAAGTCACAAGAATGATTTGGGGGTGGGGTTTGGGGGGTTAGTGTGTGGATGAGGAGGAGGGAGGTTCTAGCTAGCCTTCGTTTTGTTTGACAATACTTTGAACATCAACAAGAAGTGACATCAACCAACATCACTTAGAGCACGTTTAAGGTATCTATCTTGTTTTGTTTGTGTTGCAATCTGCTACTAGAATGTGTATCAGCCCTAGCTTCCTATTTGCCAACTCAAATGCAAATAGTGTGCTCTATATTTGTGTTCCATTATCAAAAATGTCACTGTGCTTGTGACTGGCCATACATGACGCACTGCGTCAATATGAAAATAGGGCGCATAGGGTCAGGCTGTATGACTATTATTATATTGATGGTGAATTGAAGTGTCAGATGTTAAGAACTTATGCTGTTTTTACAGTATGCTCGTGGGAGAATATCCAACACCAGGAGACGCAAAAAGTGGGTCTTTGGGATGCTTGGAGTAAAAGAAAGGCATCGAAGACCTATCCTTAGACTGGTCAAGAAGAGGTCCCGCAACCATCTGATTCCCTTATTGGTGAAGCATGTGCAGCCTGGGACATTAATCCTTAGTGAAGAGTGGAGATCATATAGGGGTGCTCTCACTAATTTGGGCTACAGGCATTTCACCGTGAATCATGTATCATTTCAACCGTGTTGATCCTGTAAGTGGAGCTCACACTCAGCACTTGGAGAGGGCATGGTTAACATACAAATCGACAATTTGGAGATTGAGGGGAAACCGAACTGCCAAGCTTTTGAAAGAGCATCTTGCAGTAATAGAATGGACCTACTGGCTTGGAAACAAGCATACGAAAGGATTACTTGGTCGTTTATTGAAGGACATTCGGCACCAGTTTCCCTGTTAGCCAATAATTGTAATTCATTTATAAACTTACATTAAAAGGTGACTTCTTACCCTAAATGAGATCAAGCTGTGTGTGAAACATGTTTTCCTTTTTTTTTCTTCTTTTTTGTAAAACAGCTTTATGTGTTTGAAAAGAGTTTTCAGATATACAGGCACTTAAAATAAAGTTCATGGTGTATGTACTGCATTCCTTCTCAGCTCTTTCCAGCTGTTGATTTAGCTGGTTTATACCTTTAAGAATAAAGCAGTGAAGTTATGATCAAAGTCCATTTGTGTCCACAGTACATTGTTTGCAAAGGCTTGAACTTTCATGTTCATATTCATGTCATTTCACAGTTATGCCACATTGTTCATCAGTGGTTTAAAGCACCAAGTCACCACTTTAGTTGAGGGGCCACACACATGATGAAGTCATAGATAAATAATGCTTCGTTAATGATGACTACTGTATTTGAATGCCAACAGAATTGGTATGTTATGTGCTGTGATTGGCCAATTTTGGGGTCTGTCCATTTACCTGCAGGCTATGAAGAAGACATGAACATGCTGGATAACTCAGATCATAATGAAAACACATTTTTCATCAGTGTTTCAAAGCACCAAGTCACCACTTTAGTTGAGGGGCCACACACATGATGAAGTCATAGATAAATAATGCTTAGTTAATGATGACTGTGCTGTGATTGTTATGTGCTGTGATTGGCCAATTTAATTTTGGGGTCTGTCCATTTACCTGCAGGCTATGAAGAAGAAATGAACATGCTTGGAAACTTCAGAAAAACAGTTCTCACATTAATTGATATACTGTTCTAGCCCGTATGCATGCATTAGGTAATGTGGATTTTTGTACATTCCTTTAAAGGGATACTACACTTTAAAATTAAAATTCTGTCATCATATACTCAACCTCATGTTGTTTCAAACCTGTATGAATTTCTCTCTTTTGCCAACAGAAAGGAAGATATTTAGAAGAATGTCAGTAACCAGACAGTTTCTGGTACCATTGACTTCCAGCGTATATTTATTTTCCTACTATGGAAGTCAATAGTACCAGAAACTGCCTGGTTACTGACATTTTTCTAAATATCTTCCTTTCTGTTGGCAGAAGAGAGAAATTCATACACGTTTGAAACAACATGAGGGTGAATTTTCATTTAAAATTGGAGTATCCCTTTAATAATTCGAAGAGTAGTCTTACTTGCATGAATTAATACTTTTTTATGCATGAATTCATGATGATTCATGTACCATAACTGTAGCTTTATCCACAATGGGTGGTAAAGACCAATTTTTTGGTGAACAAAGAAAACATCATGATCATGCTTAATAAATCATAATTCATGATGATGTACTCATCTTAGTTAATCTTTTAATTAAGGTGTTGTTCATCCGTGAAGTCATGAATGAAAAACGTTGAACTCGTGTTAGTTCCTGATGATTCATGAGATAGTAATGCATGAATTAATGCATATTTCATGCATGAATTTATACATGAATTCATGATAATTCAAGTACCCTTACCGTAAAGTGTTACCCATGTTGTTAAACACTAATAGAGTTTAGAATGTCTATAAATGCTGATCCCAATGCATCTTTTTCCTTATCGACATGGATATTAAAATAAACAACTATTAAAACTTTATCTGCAGCCAGAACTAACTCGGATGTAAAATCACCAAACTCTTTAATAAAGTCTGTATGGTGGCCTGGTGGCCTGTATACAGTAGCCAGTACAAACATAACAGGGGATTTATCATTAACATTTGTTTCTCTGGATAATGTTATATTGTAGCACCATTACTACGAGTTATACTTGAAGCCTGCCCTCTGAGAAATCCTGAAAGTGATCTCACTTAAAATCCTTTAAGTGAGAGCAGAAACGTTTAACTGTAACGTTATATATGTTATATCAACTCATGAATAATCATAACAACAATTATGATTCATTATAATACTTACATATTTGTGGTTATAAGTTTAAGAGTATGATTATTCATCACACACAATGAACACCATATTAAATCTACTTCATTTATAGTATAATAGACTGTGTCCTATCCTGAGATTGTTTAAGATCTGCTACCTTACTGTTTTAGTATCTTACTACAGCTTGTGAGTGGTTAGATATTGAGTGTTATTTGAGTGTTTCCTGTGGAGCTAATGTTAATTAATTAATGTGAGTTTAATACTCCAACTGAAAAAAAGCAATGTTTTATATGGTTACATTTTATTTTGATGGTCCAGTTAATGAATCAACTATAGGCCTATTTCACACCGTGACGTAGGCAAACCGGATGTAGGGTAAGTTATTTTCCAGTGAAAGCGCTGGCGTTCATTCGCTTGCCGAAAAATGGCGGAGACCAAAAGTAATCAGAGGTGTAGTGTGCCTTTGTGTTCTAATTCAAATAAAAAACAACCTTAATTATCATTTAATAGTTTTCCCACCAACGAAAAAAAAAAGTGTTGAAATTGGGCTATACGGAGAGAGGAGGGGGCGACATTTACTGTGAGGAAAGGTAGGACTTTAGTGTGTGCCAAGCACTACACAGAGGATGAGGTCCGTGTCCACGGAGTCCGGTCGTAAAGATCTCGCATCACGAGCTGTGCCTTCCAGGTTTGCGTGGAAAAGTTGCGGAGATGTTAAATCACGTTGTCAAAACGGGATGTTTGTGGTGCAGAGAAGTAAATGTCGAGATGGTGCAGGAGCACGATTACAACAGCCGTCCAGTCCCAGGTGAGTGTAATGTGTTAACTGAAACAATAACTTATAATAAAAGCTTATTGGCAACTATAGACATTAATAAAATATAATATGTTTTATTTGTATTGATAGATGTAACGTTATACATTTACTGTAGCACATGGTAGCAGTTATGCTAACAGTCGAGCAGGTTAGTGAAGTGGTGTTTTTATACTTTTGCCATCACCCTTTTATACTACTCTATTTCTGGCTTAAATTGTCACGACCGGTGATGCAAGGAGACACAGGGAGAGATGTATGACATTTACTGAGGGGTAATCCAAGGAGAATAAACAGTCCAGGCAGGGGTCGATATCCAAAACATCCATCCAAACATAAACAAGACACGAACACAGGGCAAAAGCACGACAAGAAGACGGACATGAATTAACATTCAACAAGGACTCCGTGACACATACTAAGACAGACCGGGTATAAATACACAGAAGGTAATGAAGGAACTGGAGACAGGTGGGGAATAATCAATTAACCCAAACAAGGAGGAAGGTGACCAAATAAGGGAACAGAAGGTTCATAAAGTGACAGACACCGTGGGAAAGGAGGACATCTAGTGGAACCCCAGGGAACACAACCCAAACAGTTTGACAATACCCCCCCTCTACGGAGCGGCTCCCAGACGCTCCACGACAAGACACAACACAGAGACCAGGAGGGAGGCGGACAGGTGTAGGCTCAGGGGGAGGGACGGAAGGCCAGACTCACTGAGGGGAACAGACAGAAACATAACAGAAACCAAGAAACACAAAACATAAGTCCATGAAGGACATCACGTGGCGCCCACCAGGGCGGAGCAGAAGACCACCACAACCGTGTGATCAGGGTTGAAGCCCCCCAGGGCGGAGCAGAAGGCCACCACCGCGTGGTCAGGGCGGAAGCCCCCCAGGGTGGAGAAGAAGACCACCACAGCCGTGTGGTCAGGACGAGAGCCCCCCAGGGCGGAGCAGAAGACCAGCACAACCGTGTGGTCAAGACCAGTGCCCCCCAGGGCGGAACAGAAGACCACCACAACCGTGTGATCAGGACGAGAGCCCCCCAGGGTGAAGCAGAAGACCACCACGTCCTTGTGGTCGAAGCCAGAGTCCTCCAGGGCGGAGCGGAAGACCACCACAACCGTGTGGTCAGGGTGGAAGCCCCCCAGGGCGGAGCAGAAGACCACCACACCCCTGTGGTCAAGGCGGAAACCCTCCAGGGCGGAGCAGAAGACCACGACAACCGTGTGGTCCGACCAACGGGAGGACGACAATCTGGCAATCCCATAGTGTACATACTGGACTCCAGAAGATCGGTGCTGACCCGACACTGCTCATGAAGATTCTTGGTGACTTGCATTTGTACATGAAGATCATTGGTGACTTGTATTTGTACATGAAGATCAATGGTGACTTGCCTTTGTTCATGAAGATCACCGGTGACTTGATTCAGTCCTTGAAGATCACCAGTGACTTGACTCTGTCCTTGAAGATCACCAGTGACTTGACTCTGTCCTTGAAGATCAACGGTGACTAGTCTTGTCTCTGGAAAGTCCATGGTACCTAGCCCTGGCCCAGGAAGGTCATCAGTGACTAGCCCTGGCTCAGGAGGGTCATCAGTGAGTAGCCCTGGCTCTGGAGGGTCAGCTGTGACTAGCCCTGACTCTGGAAGGTCATCAGTGACTAGCCCTGACTCTGGAATGTCATCGGTGACTAGCCCTGACTCTGGAATGTCATCGGTGACTAGCCCTGACTCTGGAGGGTCCACGAACACCTGACTCGACTCTGTAGAGTTCACTGGAACCTGACTCGACTCTGGGGGTTCAACAGGAACCTGACTCGACTCTGGAGAGTCCACTGGGACCTGACTCGACTCTGGAGAGTCCACTGGAACCTGACTCGACTCTGGAGGGTTCACTGGAACCTGACTTGACTCTGGAGGGTTCACTGGAGCCTGACTCGACCCTGGAGGGTTCAATGGAGCCTGACTCGACTCTGGAGGGTTCACTGGAACCTGACTCGACTCTGGAGGGTTCACTGGAACCTGACTCGACTCTGGAGGGTTCACTGGAACCTGACTCGACTCTGGAGGGTTCACTGGAACCTGACTCGACTCCAGAGGGTCAGCTGTGACTGTACTCCCGTGCAGTGGTGCTGGGCAAGCAGCCATCTTGGGTCCTGACTCTGGACAGGCGGCCATCCTGTGCTGTGGTGCTGGGCTGGCGACCATCTTGTGCTGTGGCGCTGGATTAGCGGCCATCTTTTGTGGTGGAGCTGGATTGGCAGCCATCTTGGGCCAGGACTCTGGACCATTGGCCATCTTGGGCTGTGGCGCTGGACCGGTGGCCAATTTGGGCATTGGCGCTGGGTTAGCAGCCATCTTGTGCTGTGGCGCTGGGCTAACAGTCTTCTTGTGCTATGGCACTGGACTGGCGGCCATTTTGGGTCTTGACTCTGGACGGGCGGCCATCTTGGACCGTAATTGCCCTCTTGGCGGAGGGCGGTCAACAGAAGATACTTAGTTCTCCCATCCGCCATCTTGGCTGGGGAACAGAAAAACGACATACCGCTGGTTCTTGCTGTGACAGAGTCCTTCTGTCACGACCGGTGATGCAAGGAGACACAGGGAGAGAGAACCAATTGCAGGTATGACATTTATTGAGGGGTTATCCAAGGAGAATAAACAGTCCAGGCAGGGATCAATCTCCAAAACATCCATCCAAACATAAACAAGACATGAACACAGGGCAAGAGCACAGCAAGAAGACAAACATGAATTAACATTCAACAAGGACTCCGTGACGCATACTAAGACAGACCGGGTATAAATACACAGAAAGTAATGAGGGAACTGGAGACAGGTGGGGAATAATCAATTAACCCAAACAAGGAGGAAGGTGACCAAATAAGGGAACAGAAGGTTCATAAAGTGACAGACACCGTGGGAAAGGAGGACATCTAGTGGAACCCCAGGGAAGACAACCCAGACACTGTGACATAAGTCGCACAAAATTAACAAAGACAATTCAAGTTATCAATAAAATCCACAACAATGTAGGAAATACGAGCAGTTGAATAAGCACCTGTTGTACAAGCAGAATTAAAATTATTTTATAATGGTTTGTAGGTTATTTAACTTTGAACTGATGTTCTAAGTAACTGGTATATTATTGCATAAATGTCATAGTAAGTTTCCAAAATAATGTTGTTTTTTATTAAAGTGTTATGTTTAACACAAAATGATACATGTATTGTTGTTTGCTTTACTGTAATCAGCACAAACTGGACTATAATAATATGTGAAATGCATGAATGTACATGATTGTATTTTTGAGAATTTTTTTTTTAATGCATGGTTAGTGAAAAACTAAAAATGTTAAATCACTTGAATAAGGCCATAAAACACATACATAACATTGGTTCCCGGGACTGTTGAGAACTGGAACTTGTAGCCTAGAATTTTTCTTTCTAAATTATGTGAAAATCATCTTGTTTACTCACTCACAGAAAACAATATATTGATTTAAATTTTCACACTTTGACACTTTTTGTTGGTAAAAGTCATATGTGAGTAGGCGTCAACTATCATGAATATCATTGTGATTTACACCAGAGAAGACAAAGGCTTGCATAATGAGCTGCATAATGAGCCTCTCATTCAGCTTTGCCACTGTGAGTGAGAAGTTACAAGAAAGAATGTGAGAAATAAATAAAAGTATATAATTTTATGTTTGTAGTTTATTAAGAATATATTTAATTATCCCACAACATAATTTAATATCCACTTGCGGGAGCAGTTAAATAGTTTATTATAGGAACAATCAAAGCTTACTTTCAAACAAATTTTTAGGCATCCTTACTCCAGTCACACATTATTATCATCATTATTATTTTTATCGTTATTATTGTTGAAAAGAGCAGAGAATATTTTTCAGGGTTTTTTTAGGGGCAATAAATTGAAAGAATGGCATTGTTTTTACATTTGTTAGAGTTATCTCTATTTGTTACATTTATATTATTTACATCAAGCTTTTGAATGGTATAGTATTGTATGAATGGTACCATCTTTAGGTGCTTTGGCTGAGGCATGGGGAAAAAAAGAGCTGGAAAAAACACCTGCTAGTGACATCAACATCATCTATCTACACACCTGCTAGTGACATCATGCCCCTCCTTATCTGCTAGTGACATCAGCATCACCATTTCTGGAGAGGAAGTCGGCCACCACCATCTGAACACCCGGCCTGTGGATCACCTTGAACTTAAAAGGCTGAAGAGCTAGATACCAACGAGTGATCCGAGCGTTGTTATCCTTCATGCGGTGGAGCCACTGCAGCGGAGCGTGGTCCGAACAGGGGGTGAACTCCCACCCCAGGAGATAATAGCGGAGGGTGAGGACGGCCCATCTGATGGCAAGGCACACTTTTTCGATGGTGCTGTACTTAGCCTCTCTCTTCGAGAGCTTCTGGCTAATGTACAGCACCAGCCGTTCCTCCCCCTCTATCTCCTGGGACAGGACTACCCCCAGCCCCCTGTCCGACACATCTGTCTGCAACAGAAAAGGGAGAGAAAAATCAGGAGAGTGTAACAACGGCCCGCAACACAGGGCAGCCTTGACCTGAGTAAAGGCCTGCTGACACGGCTCCATCCACTGGACCGTATCTGGCACTTCCTTTTTAGTAAGGTCAGTCAAAGGGCTGGTGAGGTCCGAATAATTAGGAATGAACCGTCTATAATATCCCGCCAGCCCCAAGAACTGCCTTACCTCCTTTTTGGTCTTGGGACGTAGGCAGGTCACAATAGCGGCTGTCTTATCAATTTGGGGACGCACCTGTCCATGCCCCAAGTGAAAGCCCAGATACCTTACTTCCACACGCCCAATCGCACACTTCTTTGGGTTGGCCGTGAGCCCCGCTCCCCTCAGCGACCTCAGGACAGCCCTCAGATGCTGCAAATGCCGCTGCCAATCATTACTTAATATAAAGATATCATCCAGGTAGGCAGCCGCATATGCAGCATGGGGCCGCAGGATCCTATCCATGAGGCGCTGAAAGGTAGCTGGTGCCCCGAACAAGCCAAACGGAAGGGTAACAAATTGGTGTAACCCAAACGGTGTTGTGAAAGCTGTCTTTTCTCTGGACAATGGAGACAAGGGGATCTGCCAATAGCCCTTTGTTAAGTCCAATGTCGGATAAAATTGAGCCGTGCCTAGCCGATCAAGCAACTCGTCAACCCGCGGCATTGAATACGCTTCGAATTTCGACACAGCATTCACCTTGCGGTAATCCACACAGAACCGGACTGAGCCGTCCGTTTTCGGAACTAAAACTATCGGGCTCGCCCAGTTACTATTAGATTCTTCTATTACCCCCATGTCAAGAATAGCGCCTAATTCAGCCTGAACTACTTTTTTCTTGTGCTCAGGTAAACGATACGGCCGGCTGCGAACTACCACGCCCGGCTCGGTCTCGATATGGTGCTGAATCAGGTTAGTACGGCCCGGTAGGGGCAAGAAGACGTCGGCAAACTGCCTGTAATTTCGTTAAATCAGCGAGTTGGGACGGCGAGAGGTAATCTCCAACTGGAGCCAGGGCGAGGGATTGTGGTTTGATATTCGCCTCTGGTCCGAGATCATCTACCCCCCCCCCCCAATAACCACTGCCAACATCACTGATTCTGCCTCATTCCATTTTTTAAGGAGGTTGAGGTGGTAGATCTGATGGGACCCGTTCCTATCGGACCGTATTACCTCATAACCGCGATCTCCGACTTGTCGTGCGACCTCAAATGGTCCCTTCCACTTAGCCATTAATTTAGAGCTCAACGTTGGGAGTAATACAAGTACTTTCTCTCCTGGTGCAAATTTGTGTAACCTAGTTCCCGTTATACAGCTGGCTCTGGCGGTCCTGGGCTTGTAACAAATTCTCCATTGATAGCCGCCCCAATGTGTGGAATTTTGTTCTCAAGTCCAGCACATACTGAATTTCATTTTTGCCCTGAGATGGACCCTCCTCCCAAGTTTCTCTTAGTACGTCGGGCACCCCCCGGGGCTCTCATCCATAGAGAAGCTCGAAGGGGGAAAACCCTGTGGAGGCTTGTGGGACCTCTCACACAGCGAATAACAAGGGCTGTAGCCACCTATCCCAATGTTTGGCGTCGTCCTGAACGAACTTACGGATCATGCATTTAAGAATGCGATTAAATCGTTCGACCAGGCCGTCGGTTTGTGGGCTATAGATGCTAGTTCAAATCGATTTAATGCTCAACAATCCGTACAGTTTGCGTAGAGTACGTGACATAAATGCCGTGCCCTGATTGGTGAGGATTTCTTTTGGAACCCCCACCCGGGAGATAAGACGAAACAGGGCATCCGCAACACTTTTAGCGGAAATGTTGCGGAGGGCCCCCGCTTCAGGAAATCGTGATGCATAATCAACTATGACTTATGCAAAGCAATGTCCTCGTGCCGATCACTCTTATGGCCCGATGAGGTCCATACCAATTATCTCGAGGGGATCTGCATTAAAGCTGCAGTAGGGAACTTTTGACGCTCTAGCGGTTAATAAACAGAACTGTTTGCGTCTTGCGGAAGAACATTGTAGCCGGAGCTACTTCTCTCTGTTTATGTCTATGAAGAATCACAAAGGTACTGGGTTACTCCGCCGCGGTACCCCCGAAGCAATCTAAAATAGTCAGAATATAAACACTTATTATAGGTGTACCCTATTGATTCAGGACAAGCTAAAAACACGGTTGGGAAAATGGATTCATGGTGTACTCGCTTATTATGTTCATTTTTCTAAATTTTGAACACAAACAAAGTTACGGACCGCAGCTCTGATTGGTTGTTTTTTACCGGGAGCGCATGACTTCCTGCAAATGGCAATAGGACCACTGGGAGGAGCCAGAGGAGCTTGATTTTTTTCGCAGATTATCTGTCTCATATTCTACTGTCAGGACATAATGACAGGTTTAATAAATATGTAAAAAATATTTTTTTACAAAAGTTCCCTACAGCACCTTTAAGGGAAGAGGGGGCAAAGGCACTTTTGGGGCGGCCGGTGGGTTCACCAGCTGACATTCTGGACAAGACGCGCACCACCTGCGCACGTTGTCATGAATGCCCGGCCAAAAGAAACGGGTCATGAGGCGATTTAGTGTTGCTGCCTGTCCCAAATGGCTCGCCTTAGGATTAGAATGAGCCGCATGGAAAAGCATTTCCCTGCGGCTCTTCGGAATTAACAATTGGTTTGTATTCACTTTTGTTTGAGCGTCTTGGGTCACTCGATACAACCAGTCTTTTAAAATGGCAAAATACGGATAGGTGAGTGGGACGGGCAGGTTGGAGAGGCTGGCCATCGATGGAGCGGACCTGTTGAAATGAATGCTTTAATGTCTCATCCTGAAACTGCTCCAGAGGAAAGTCATCATGCTCCGAGAGAATCAGTCTCCCGATTTCGTTCAGTTCCCCTGAAGCAGACCCCAGCGGTCCTGGCTCAGTTTCTCCCACCTGGGGCGGGACACAAGGAGGGCCAGGTGGACGGGACCTAGGGAGAGGGACAGGGCAAGAGAGAGAAGGGGGAGAAAGAGAATGAGAGAGAGAGTCAACCCCTGGGCATGCCACCATGTGGTCCTCTGTCTTCTTGGGAAGCCGAGCGATGAACTGCTCCAGCACCACCAGGTTGACGACACGCTCCATGTCACTTCCCTCGGCCAGTAGCCACTTGTGGCAGGAGTCCCGGAGCTGTTGGGCCATCGCGAAGGGCGAACCGGCTTCGCCCAAGTCCAGGGACCGGAAGCGCTGGCGATGTTGCTCTGGTGACCGGCTGATCCGCTGGATGATGGCCCTCTTCAGGTCGTCGAAAACCAGGAGGTTCGCCACCGGAAGTTGTTGCGCGGCCACCTGGGCCTCGCCGGATTTGGTCTCCTGATCGGTCCTCAGGTCCAGCAGGGCCTGGTGTTGTTCGCGGTGCAGGACCGCGAGGGAGGCGATGATATCCACAAGCGGAGGACGGGCTTTGCACGGCGGCGGCGGCGGTGGCGGTCCTTCTTCCTCCCGGATTTCGGCACCAATGTAGTATGTTTGTAAGGAAAGGAAGAGGACAAAGGGGTCGGCTGGACTGCTGACGAATTTATTAAATGAAAATAACTAAAAGTTCACAAACACCCAATGGTGACTTTTACTCTGACACGTTCAGACAGTACTTTCGGTTTACTCTTTCCGGTTTCTGTTTCCGGCTTGGGTCAGCAGTCCGTCTCTCTCTCTCTTGCTTCCGTCTCTCCTGGCGTTTTATACTCTCTCCACTCCAATTACTGAAACAAGAAACAGGTGATGATAATTTTTGCCCAAACCACTCACTTACCGCTCGTCTCCTGACTCTCACTCCCGCTGCAGACTTCGCTAAACCACGCCCCCCCTGCCACAGCATCAAACTGCACTTCCCACATGTACACCTTTAAAGAAAATGAAAAAAAAAGACGACATAAAGTGGAATTTAGCCATTTTCCAAAACCGCTAAGCAAATATATACAGTTTCAATACATACCACCTAGAGACGTCCTGCTGTAGTAATTGTTGCTGCTGCTCTTGTTCAATTCCAGCCTCGGGATCTGATTCTGGATCATAAATATACGGCTGAATCTGACTGTTAGCCATGGTTTGTTTTGGATGATGGTTTTTTCCTCACGGTAATGTCAGCTTCAGGTACTCAAGATTAATAGGAGATTGAGTGAAAATGAGCATCTCACCCCCCTTTAACGTCAAAGGTCTCAGCATAGCAGTGAAGAACATCTGGCTCAAGTTTCAATCCTCTAAACATTGCTCTCTAGAGACCCCGACAGATGTTTACACACACTGTTTAATGCAAGATATAAATGCATTTAACCTGCAATTACAAATGTATAATGTTTTGATGTTTTAATCCCAAAATGTTGAATACTGATATTTGCAATGATTAAAAAAAAGGAAAGTGCTTTAAGATGTGAAATTAAAAACACAGATATCTAGACAATCATGAATTGTAACGACACTTCCTTTAATGTTTTTACTATACAGTTGATATGGAATTTGTTTAAATTGTTAAAATTTTTGAAAAAATATTACGTTTATATGAAATGCTTATACTAAATAAATATGTAGTTAATTTTACAGTATATCTACATTTCTTGCTTTCATACCATGGTCATATGAAAAATTTGCCATACTTAACTGGAAGATTTCTGCCATTTACTGGAAAACACATTTAAAATGACAATTTTAAACAAAAGCACTGTATGAACATTCTGAGTGATTTTATTACACTAATATACAATCAGACATCCCAATTTCTGTTTTGGTAAAGTCATTAAGTGTCATGTCATTTAGATGAAGGGAACACACATTTTTTGGGGGGGTCCTGAAATACCCTGAACACTGCACAGAGGTTAAGATGACCATTGCTACATAAATAAAATAAAAATTTAAACTCATCCTATTTTGTTTTCATTCTCCCTCACTAAATTATACTGATGCTATGGACTGTGGGATTACTAACAGGCTACATTGGAAACCATTTTGTGATAAAAAATAAAAATGAATTATTAAACTAAACCCTAAAGCTGATCTGGTTCTTCACGCTTTCATAACATATGGCCCTAATTACCACTTTCCCTGCAATAATATCTGAGTCTGAAGTGTCCAAACATGCACACATAGTTAACAAGAAGTTAGATTTTATTAAAATGCTTAAAAAATAATCCATAAAAGTACATTAATTCGAAAATCATTATCATGGCAACTGGCTCATTATACATAACGTTACCTTGATAATCAAAAGTAAATTGTTCCAAAAATAATTTGTAGCCTTCGTCCAACTTGGATCTATTCACATCTCCCTCCCTGAAAATCATCAAAAAAACGAACAACATATGCAATTCTGAGTTTTGGCAGATAATTGATAGAAAACAAGCTCTTCGCAATCCATTATCTTAATGAGTAGCGATCGTAGCACTGGCGCGACCGCTACCCTACTTCCGGTCTCGGTCGCCATCTTGTGAAATAGGCCTATAAGCAACTTTGCAACTACATGCCAACTAACTATCATTAGAGTATTAGTATGCTCAAGAATGGTTGAATCTAGTATGGTAGAATTAGTTGACATACTTACAAAGACACTTACAGTCAGTTTATCTGTTGGTTGACCATCAAAATAAAGTGTCAGCATATATACAGTAGCAGACCATACTCCAATGACTACTAGTTGATATGTAGTTGCAGAGTTACTTATCAACAGCTGTCTAAAGGGTACCACCATAATAATCTAACTGATATTATAATAAAAATACTTCAAAGCACATTCATCTGATCTGATATATGATCCTATGGCTGTTTGAGAGAATTTATTATTATTATTATTATTATTATTATTATTATTACTACTAATACTTATAAGTGGTATTTGTCCGCTTTATGTAAAGTAGCATCAGAAAAATGGCAAGATATGAGACTTCTAATACATTATAACTATGAGAAATATAATCCATTGTAAAAGTGGATGCAATGTGTTCATTGTGTTATAAATCATCATAATCTTAAAAGCTATAAACACAAATAAGTAAATATTATAATATATTAAAACGGTTATTTTGAATATTCATGAGATGATACAACATATTATAAGGTTTTAAGTCTTAAATGCCTTAAGAATACTTTTATAATGTATTATAAATATGGGCTTCATAGAAAGTGTTGTCACATTTTTTTTCAACTGCTCACGTTTTCAAAACTTTGCCTCTTTAAAAAAAAAAAAAAAAAAAATCCAAGAAATGCACACACAAAATGCAAAATGCCTCAGATCTCTTGCAAAATTAAGCACTGCATTCAAAAAATCACAAAAGCAAACATTTGTCTTACATTGCAAACACTTAATATTAAGTGTATGCCATATGCCATAATATTATATTTTGTGGATATATCATATACACAATTATTTAACCTCTTAACTGCATGTTTTAATCTAAACTTGCTATAAAATTAAAGCCATATGTCTAAATAAGTTGTGTTCCAAATTCGAAGATGATATAAAAATACAAGGTTTTGTTTTGATGTTATACCACAAACAGCCATCGCATTCCGTTGAATATTTTTAATGCATTTTTCTGACATAAATGTAATATTTTATGCCAAAATATTACTTCTATGACAAAATAACCACCATATAGTATCTTGACCTTTCCAAAATTATGTGTTTTGTCAAGATTATGAAAAGTTTTGATTCTAAAAGACTGGAATACATTTGGAATATGACACCTCCCACTAAGGGTGCGAGTGCTTCCTGATGTGACGTGTGTACACGCTCTGGCTTAGTCTGCGCAAGCGCAGAAAGTGCCGGAAGTGATCTCTCGCGCGTGTACATCACTCATTGTTTACACATAGATTTCTTAAGTGTTACCTTTCACTGTGAAGATCTAAACATATTTAGACATACAGGAAATTGCAATGGAAGACGATTTCAATATATCAACAGACAACGTTTAACTTTTTTCACAACCATATTTATTTGAACCAGAATAATACACAGATCAAGTACTCAGGAGCGATCCGCTGCAGCACCACGTCTTCAAGCCTCAGAGAGACACCAATCTCTTCAAAATTGGTGGTGTTTTAGTAGCAAGTGTTGTGAGATGCCAACAGAAGTGGAGAGCATATGTTGTCACGAATAGAACATAGCAATGCCACAACTACGATGAGGACATTGACAGTATCCCATCACACACCTGCCTGACAGAAGATCCTGAGTTTTCTCCTCTGTTGAGACGCAGCGTTTTGCTCGTTGTGTTTAGTTTGCCACGTATAAACTAGAGGCGATGTCCAATGCCAGAGGGACCCAATGTCACGCTGTCAATAGAGTGTTGTATTTTTAGAGTAATGTGTTGTATTTTACAACGATTATAGGGTGCATTACAAA
>NC_068419.1:409376-433564 GCF_023724105.1 Carassius gibelio | reverse complement strand
GTATTTACTGAATACCAAACATACATTTAATGTGGTTAACTTTCTTAGTAGTGGTGTTGTGGTTAAAAGATAAGCTATTTTATTTAATCAGTTTACAGAGACAGCTTTGCTGGATTTTCATTTATTTGAAAGGTATCAGTCATTGCAAATTATGAATTTAAACAGAAAAGCTTTCCAGATGAGTGGATGTGTATTTGGAGCAGATGTCTCCAGCGTGGTCAAAACGTCCTGAAATCTGAATGTGGCTCACAGGGTGAGCGTCAGCAGTATAGGTCATGTCTGTAAATTAATTGCATTGTTGTTATTCCACTCGCTTCAGATCATTAGTATTCCTTTTACATTTTTATTTCAATCTAGCCTTTTATTATATTGTAATTTGACTAGCAAGGGAAAAAAAATCTATGAACTATCGACATCTTCTGTTTTCTGAAATGGAATGTAGCCTTGACAAATTCATTACTTTCGTTATATTAAGTGTTGCCAAATTGATGTTGATAACAAATTTCAATTAACATCCCCATAAATTGGTTTGAGAAGTATTACACTCAGTTATCTCATTGCAGTGATGTAATCATCTGTCATATAAACCCAGACTAGAAGAACCATCTTTACCATTGATTATTTTTAAAACCATAACCTTCTTTGAACCTTTCATAAAAAATGTAATCCTTGAGATGGATAAATCTTAAGCATAGTAGACTTTTTTTCTGTTTATAATACTTCCATTGAAATAATGCTAGCGTAAATAAACCTGACATCTAGCTCTTCTGAATGTTTCTGTTTATGACAAGTATGAATGAAGCCTGGTAGCTTTAGATACGTATCATTCCTCAAGCTGTTTTACTACTCGTGAGGAGCAGAGAGGGGTTTGGCTGCAGTGATTTTCCTGTCAGAAAGTGTTTCATCCACATTTGCTCCTTGCTGGTTAAACCGCTCATATTCCTTCATCATTTTGTGCTGGTGATCACAGATGCCGATAAAGACATGCCGCCATCTCCAAACGCTTGTTTATGAGGGCATAGGGTGGAATAAATAAACCCAGTATTCCCACCCTGCCGGAAAATCCAGATTAAAATTGTTGTTGTGTTTTGGAAAATAATGTTTTGGTTTTTTTACTGCTCATTAGCTGGATTAAACTGACGTGCTGGACCTGGACCTGGACTATAAAAACTTTTGAAATCTCTTGTTAAGAAATTCAAGATGGGCAAGTCTAATCATGTACATGTTTTGTTTCTTATTATTTAATATTCAATATTAAAATACTAATGCTTCTACTAATAGTAATATTCATCATCATCCTAAATTAACTTTTTAATTTGACAGCCTTACCTGTAACAAACTAGCTACCTGCTATTGTAGCCTACACCAACTGCTGATCAACAGTTGCTAATGAGTTGCTTATACTAATTAATGACCATATTAAAGCAACTAATAACCAGCTTGCACCAGCTAATGACCACCTTCAACCAACTAGTGACCTTATTAAAGCAACTAATAACCAGCTTGCACGAGCTAATGACCACCTTAAACCAACTAGTGACCATATTAAAGCAACTAATAACCAGCTTGCACGAGCTAATGACCACCTTAAACCAACTAGTGACCTTATTAAAGCAACTAATAACCAGCTTGCACCAGCTAATGACCACCTTAAACCAACTAGTGACCATATTAAAGCAACTAATAACCAGCTTGCACCAGCTAATGACCACCTTAAACCAACTAGTGACCATATTAAAGCAACTAATAACCAGCTTGCACCAGCTAATGACCACCTTAAACCAACTAGTGACCATATTAAAGCAACTAATAACCAGCTTGCACCAGCTAATGACCACCTTAAACCAACTAGTGACCATATTAAAGCATCTAATAACCAGCTTGCACCAGCTAATGACCACCTTAAACCAACTAGTGACCTTATTAAAGCAACTAATAACCAGCTTGCACCAGCTAATGACCACCTTAAACCAACTAGTGACCATATTAAAGCAACTAATAACCAGCTTGCACCAGCTAATGACCACCTTAAACCAACTAGTGACCTTATTAAAGCAACTAATAACCAGCTTGCACCAGCTAATGACCACCTTAAACCAACTAGTGACCATATTAAAGCAACTTATAACCAGCTTGCACCAGCTAATGACCACCTTAAACCAACTAGTGACCATATTAAAGCAACTAATAAACAGCTTGCACCAGCTATTGACCACCTTAAACCAACTAGTGACCATATTAAAGCAACTAATAACCAGCTTGCACCAGCTAATGACCACCTTAAACCAACTAGTGACCATATTAAAGCAACTAATAACCAGCTTGCACCAGCTAATGACCACCTTAAACCAACTAGTGACCATATTAAAGCAACTAATAACCAGCTTGCACCAGCTAATGACCACCTTAAACCAACTAGTGAACATATTAAAGCAACTAATAACCAGCTTGCACCAGCTAATGACCACCTTAAACCAACTAGTGAACATATTAAAGCAACTAATAACCAGCTTGCACCAGCTAATGACCACCTTAAACCAACTAGTGACCATATTAAAGCAACTAATAACCAGCTTGCACCAGCTAATGACCACCTTAAACCAACTAATGACCATATTAAAGCAACTAATCAACAGCTTGCACCAGCTAATGACCACCTTAAACCAACTAGTGACCTTATTAAAGCAACTAATAACCAGCTTGCACCAGCTAATGACCACCTTAAACCAACTAGTGACCATATTAAAGCAACTAATAACCAGCTTGCACCAGCTAATGACCACCTTAAACCAACTAGTGACCTTATTAAAGCAACTAATAACCAGCTTGCACCAGCTAATGACCACCTTAAACCAACTAGTGACCATATTAAAGCAACTTATAACCAGCTTGCACCAGCTAATGACCACCTTAAACCAACTAGTGACCATATTAAAGCAACTAATAAACAGCTTGCACCAGCTATTGACCACCTTAAACCAACTAGTGACCATATTAAAGCAACTAATAACCAGCTTGCACCAGCTAATGACCACCTTAAACCAACTAGTGACCATATTAAAGCAACTAATAACCAGCTTGCACCAGCTAATGACCACCTTAAACCAACTAGTGACCATATTAAAGCAACTAATAACCAGCTTGCACCAGCTAATGACCACCTTAAACCAACTAGTGAACATATTAAAGCAACTAATAACCAGCTTGCACCAGCTAATGACCACCTTAAACCAACTAGTGAACATATTAAAGCAACTAATAACCAGCTTGCACCAGCTAATGACCACCTTAAACCAACTAGTGACCATATTAAAGCAACTAATAACCAGCTTGCACCAGCTAATGACCACCTTAAACCAACTAATGACCATATTAAAGCAACTAATCAACAGCTTGCACCAGCTAAGCTTACACCAACAAATGACCATCTTAAACCAGTTGATGGCCATCTTAAATCAGCTTAATCTAGGCTATGATCATCTTAAACCAGTTTAATCCAACTAAAGACCATTTTAAACCAGCTAATGACCACCTTAACCCAGCTTACACCATTTGTATGACCGTTATAAACTGCTGTCTTAAACAAGTTTACACTAGGTAATGACCTAGTGACCTAGTGGGCCATTGCTTGAACCTATTAATGACATCTTAAACCAGCCAGAACCAGCTAATAACCAATTACCATGTTCCTAGGCAAATTTTCCTAACAGGAAAATATAAACAAAAATACAAAAATGCTTTTTTGGGGGGACCTTTTTCGCCACTCGGTTTCCCTTCAGACACGGGAATGCACTGACTGTTGAGTGAAAATAAATAAGATGTGCAGAAAAGGAATAGAGATAGCCCTTCTAAGGGTGCATAGAAAGAAAGAATGGGAGTTAGATAAGCTAACCTGCAGCGGAGATGAAGCACAGAATGAGAATGAATGCAGTGCTCTGACCTTGTTGATCGGGCGAGGACGGATGAATGCATTCGTGATGGAGGTGAAGGGGATTGGCAGTGGAGAGAGAGAGAGAGACAGGAGGAGTGGAAGAGCAACTGGCCAAACATAGCACACATACTCATGCATTAGTGTAGTAATCAGTCCCCAGCAGGGTGCATTGAGAGAATTGAATTAATTCCACATGCAGACTGTACTTTAGACACAGACGCACACACATGATTGTAGTAGATGCTACATACTACAGGCATCCCCTGGTGATTATGTACATGACAGATAATACTGAACGCATATTCTCATCTGCTTTGTCCATGTACAACAAATACAGTTGTTGCATCATTGTGCAATGTACACTGTTAATGGAAGCTGATTAATGCAAATTGATTTTACATGCCTCAAAAATCCATACAATGCATGAAAAATCCATTCAAATAATGGAAATAACTTACTCGATGGCTAACTTAAAATATCACTTAGTGTAGACCTGAAATTCACTACCTATTTATTATTTTGGTATATTGTTTTATTGAATACCCACAATTAATTATTTAATTGTATCTAATTTACATATTCATCATATTATGTTTTTTGTTAGAATGATTCGTCCCTTGTCATAATTACATTTTAACTGCCCCCCCCCCCCAAAAAAAAAATAAACATTAAAAATTGTGACAATCAAAATCTATGTAAAAGTACTTTAACCTTTTTGATTAAATTGTCCATGCTGAAAAAAGTGTTAATAAAAAAAAAATAATAATTCTTACAAACCCCAGATACTGTAAGTAAAAATTATTTGAGGTGAGGGTTGCCATATATTATGCATAATGCTAATCAATCATAAATTATGATTTACATAATGCCATAAAAAATAAAACAATAGAGTTTTAATTTGCTTTAGTTTTTTTTTTTTTTTTTTTTGGGGGGGGGGGGGGGGGGGGTCTGTATTCATTTGATCATAATAGAGGAACATAATAACAGAGTAAAAGTACATTAATATAGTGAAAAAAGTCTGTATTTCTATTTTATTTTAAAATGTAATTTATATATGTGATGGCAAAGCTGAATTTTTAGCAGCCATATATATTATATTTATTATATATTTTTATAACTCTGTATATATTGCTGAATATTACATTTCTTTCAATGAGACATATATATATACTAATATTTACCCTTTTATGGCCACCATATTAAACCTTATCAGTCCAAAGTTATTGCAGTCACAAGCCTACTGCAAAATCAGCACCATCATTTACATTTTAATTAAGCTCAAATCAAACCTAATCAATCTCTCAGTAAAGCAAGTGAATAAACACGCCACTTCAATCTTATTGGTGGAAGGGAACATGATGACATCTGTATTTTTCTATTTTCTGGTTGCTGTAGACGTCTTTATAATTACCTTCTCATGCTGATCACAGATTTTACATGCCTTCTGAATGATATAAAAACAGTCTGGAAAGCAATCAAGTGCCATCAGGCACCATGAGCTTGTGTAATATATCCAAAGGTTATGCGGTGTCATTGCAGGAGATGAATCCAAGAGTGCGAGTCAGAGATGCCGTGAAAGAAATTTACATTCATAACTTCCGGTATGCATCATTCTGAGCCTTGACAGGGATCAAAAATCCTCCTCCACTGTGCAATAAGCAGAAAGGCTTTGTCAGCAGGTTATAGCCCACTGCAATTTTCTGCTTCCTCACTGTAGTTTATCACCTGATCCCAGCCGCAGTTTTTCTGTGAACTTCACCATGCTTTCGTTCAAGCAATCTATAGAACAGTCACTCAACCGATCATTTAGCCAAAAATGGGCATGACACCTAGTCACCTCAGAGGTGCTAATCTCTTTTCCTCCTCCTGTCTTTCTTCCTCCCATCAACAGGGGCAGATGTGATTAATTTTGATGGGCAGGGGGTGATCTCTTACCGCTTCAAAATGAAGAAGATGAAGATTTTGAAGGATGTGATAGCCCTAAAGTTTAAAACATCAGAGAGCGAAGGGGTGATTCTTCACGGAGAGGGGCAACAGGGTGACTACATTACCTTGGAGTTGAGAAGAGGCCGGCTACTGCTGCAGATAAACCTCGGTAAATCTTATATGGAGGCCTAATATCTCCTCTGTTTATGGTGAACTTGAGTGTACCTTGGTGTGTATTTTTTATTAATGTGCTGCCCTAAGTATTTCTTCATGTTATGTATATACCTGCTGTCTTCTGTTATTTAATTGATTGTTTGATCCTCATTGATTCTTTGGTAAGGATAGTTCACTCAAATAAATTAATTAATTAATTCTGTCATGGTTCTTTCCCTCATACAATCAAAAAAACACAAACAAAACAAAACAAAACAAAAAAAGTTTGGGGTTAGTAGGACTATTTGTGGTCCCACTTTATATCAAGTGGCCTTAACTACTATGTACTTACATCAAAAAATAAATACAATGTACTTACTGTGTTCATATTGTATTGCAACCCTTTTTTTTTTTTTGTGCTGCTATTGAGGTGGGAAACAGGTAAGGTTAGGGACAGATTTGGTGGTATGGGTAAGTTTAAGGTTGTGTTAAGGTGTAAGGGATTGGTCAACGTGTAATTATACGTGTAATTATTACAGAAATTAATTACAGATGTAATTATGTGCAGATATTTTTTAATATAAGTACAATTTAAAAACATGTATGTACACAATAAGTGCATTGTACCAAATTAATAATTAAAATTTAAATACATAGTAGCTAAGGCCACTTAATATAAAGTGGGTCCCTATTTGTTTTATTTATTCAAATGTAAAAAAAAATAATAGTTTACTTAGCAAGGATGCAATAATTTGGTCAAAAACATAAGACATTTATGTTAATGTTTGTTACAAAATAGTTTTATATCAACTAAAAGCTGTTGTTTTAAATGCTTTATTCATCAGAGAATCCTGAAAAAAATATGTATCACAGTTTCCACAAAAATATTAAGCAGAACAATGGTTCACAACATTGATAATATTAAGAAATGTTTCTTGTGCAGCAAATCAGCCTATTAGATTGATTTCTGAATCATGTGACGCTGAAGACTGGAGTAATGACACAGCAATGAAAATTCACCTTTGCTTTCACAGAAAATATGCATTTCAAAAAATATTAAAGCAAAAAATTGGTCAAATGTAATAATATTTCACAATACTTCTATTTTACTGTATGTTTCATCAAATGAATGAGCATAAAATACTTATTGGGAAGTCGTGGCCTAGTGGTTAGAGAGTATGACTCCTAAGGTTGTAGGTTCGAGTCTTGGGCTGGCAATACCACCCTTGAGCAAGGCACCGAACCCCCAACTGCTCCCTGGGGGCCGCAGCCTAAATGGCTGCCCACTGCTCCGGGTGTGTGTGCAATCTGAATGGGTTAAATGCAGAGCACAAATTTGAGTGTGGGTCACCATATTTGGCTGTATGTCACTTTCACTTTTTTGTTTTTCCACTTATTTCTAAAATATAAAAATCTTGCTGACTCCAAACTGTAGAACACAAAAAGAAGATCGTTTGAAGAATATTTGAACTGTTTTTGTCCATATAAGTCAATGGAGTCCAAAACCACACAGGTTTCCATTGACTTTAACTGAATTTTCCCCAGAATAAGAAGTTTGGTACAAAATGAAGGGTGAATTTTCATTTGCGTGAACTATCCCTTTAATATCTCATGGACTCGCTGAAAAAATCTAGCAGGGGGGAAAAGAAATACTTAAAGACTGTTAAACACAAAACCCATTATCTTTCTTATCATGAGGGCATAAACATCTCATATGCAGTGTGATGAGTGCAGCGAAGGTGAAGATATTGTGTTTTTGATATTAACGATGGCCTCCCATGTCTAATAAACTATAGGAAGTAATCAGTACGGCTCCATCCTGGGCCATACATCTGTGACTAGTGGCAGCCTGCTGGACGATCATCATTGGCATTCTATAGTAATTGAGCGCTACAGGAGAAATGTCAATTTCACCCTTGATCAGCATACGCAGCACTTCCGCACCAATGGGGAGTTTGACCACCTTGACCTGGACTATGAGGTAGGACTGAGAAAGTGAATGATTTATTGCTCTGAACTTCATTTAACAGGATGCTAAAGCCCAGAATGTTTCACCCTATAACAGGTAGTTAAATTTTTTTTTTTTTAATTCATCTCACAAGGATGACAATGAGGAGGAAATGCTGTGAGAATTCTCAATTTAAATAAGCATGAATTTAATTCTTGTCCAAGCTGATTTGTAGTGTGATGTCACACCAAGACATTTTGTCCCAGGGAGGTTTGCACTGTGCTAAACCTTGTTTGCAGAGGGATTTTTTCAGCACAGAAGGTTTAAAATCCGCTTCTTCGCACAGGATTAATCCACGCTGATAATGTGTAACAGGATATTAATGTTATCAAACAGAAATGATGCGTATTAACAATAGCTGTCGAGGAATGTATATTGGAATGTAATTGATTTTTAGTGTAAAGAATATGGTCTGAGGGCCAATACTTATCTATTCAGACGCTCCTGGCACTGTTGGATGCTACAGAGCTGGTTACAGCTCAGTCGGTCTAAGACAAATTGACCCCAATTAAAGTGAAAGTGTCTGATTAATTGAGCTGAGAATGGATCCAATCCAGTGAGTCGTTTTCTGCTGGAGCGCAGACAGCATTTACAAACAATTGCATTTATTGATTATTTGGTAACACTTTAGAATAAGGTTCCATTAGTTAATGTTAGTTAACTACTTTCGTTAACATGAACTAAGCAAGAACAATCCTTCAGCATTTATAAGTCTTAGTTCATGTTAATTTCAACATTTACTAATGCATTATTTAAATCAAAAGTTGTGGTTGTTAACATTAGTTAATGCACTGTGAATTACCATGAACTAACAATGAATAACTGTATTTTCATTAGTTAACATTAACGAAGATGAATAAATACAGTAATAAATGTATTATTCATTGTTTGTTCATGTTAATTAATACATTAACTAACATTAACTAATGGAACCTTTTTCTTAAGTGTTACCGATTATTTTGTTAAAGTGTTAGTGTTTTTTTTTTCTGGGGCTTTGTTTGAAATTTCTTGAATAATAGTACTTACTAAGCAACTTTTAATAGCTAGATACTATCTGATTTTACAATTATGTATGATTTTAATCCATTGTTGCAAGCTTAAATTTTTTTTTTGGCTGTGCCTGATACAGCAGGATGTGTTTGTCTTGCTATAATAGTCTATTTTTGCTGCACTATGAAATACATCAGGAATCTGGTTTTGAGTGAACTTCCTACGAATAAATATATTTATGAAGCATTTATAAAGTGAGTTAAAATGTCTCTGGCAGGTATTGCATTAAAATCACGCTTTTTATTCATGTATTTATAATTGCATAATGATTTATAATGATTTTAAAATGAGTTATTAGTTAATTATGAACACCTTTATAATCCCTTTACAAAGAGAACCTTAATGTAAAGTGTTACCAAATTAACCCTGTATATGCAAAAACATGTTTTTAGCATAAAAATGGCGTTACTCATATGCATTTCTAATGTGAAAAAAATTTTGTGCACAATTTACTAGATGAAGGAGGTGACTCAGTTTACCAGCCATTTTACTCCACTCTCTTGTTTATATTGCTGTGTTGGTCTTGGAGGGTTGCAATGTTTTGATACTGTTTTTCTGACTTATGTCTGATTTCTTTTATTTTATTTATTTTTTTTTTTCATGTAGCTGACTTTCGGAGGAATGCCTTATTCTGGGAAGCCAGTCTCAGGGGGTAGAAGAAACTTCAAAGGCTGCATGGAAAGCATCAACTACAATGGAGAGAACATCACTGACCTGGCCAGAAGAAAAAAACTGGACTCTTCTAGTTTAGTAAGTTTTGTGTTCCCTTTTCAATCATCTCCACAAACCACATCTGGCTGATAAGAGTTTTAGTGTATACTTTGCCGTTCATGACAGTTCGGTGCAAATGTAACACATTTAGGTGGGTTGTTTTCGTCTGGAGGATTTTGTGGAGGTGTATGACCATGAAGAACTGTGCAAGGTTGACACTTCAGAATGTAGAGCGGTTCCAACGTGATATTGATGGAGCTTGCATTTTACACCTCATATCTATGCTGTATTTATCCATTTCATTTGTTTCAACGTGCTGATAGGAATGTTAATCCTCTACACAGATTTGATGACTGTTGTCAGCACTGATAATAATCAAATTTCCACTGCCTGTGATTATACAAAGAATGCAATAATTGCAGATTATATCTGATAAGCATATCAGTGTTCTGTGGTTCATTAATGGAACCACAAACATGAAGAGACACAATGTTTGTTTCTGATGAGAATTGCAGTCGTATCTTTGCCGTACAGTTACACTAGCACATCATGTCACAGAACATCAGACAAGCATTATGTTAAATAGAAATATGTCTGAATTAGTAGAGTTGGGGTACTCGAACTTGGACTCGGACTCGAGTCCGGACTCGAGTCCAATTTTGAATGAACTCGGACTTGTCACGCACTCGGGTGAATTTGTACTCGGACTTGACACAGACTTGAACATTTTGGACTCGGAAAATATTCCGAGTACAGTCGAGTCCGCGTGTGTAACAATAAAACCAGCATAAAATTGAAATGATAAATTAATGAATGTCTCCCCTTCTGTCATTTTACTGCAACACACCGGCAGGCAGAAGTCTCCTGCTTGCAGACGAAACACACGCACCACTCACTGGATATCAATGTGGATTAGTGATGGGAAGTTCGATTCTTTTCCGCGAACCGGTTCTTTCGGACGGTTTGATTCAATAAACCGGTTGAAAAAAAAAAAACAGTTCACCGGATACATAATCCATTGCGATGTATTTGGTATTAAATGAACTTACGTTTCGTCAGATTGCCCTTCATTCAAGCCCTCGGTTTACCCGCACTCATAACATTAGCAGAGAATCAGTTCAGAATCAATCACCAAAAGAATCAGTTCGGTTCAGACGCGCTGTGAGTCAGTCGGCTTCATGCTGAATCACGCATGCGCAGTATCATCAGCTCCTCAGTTCTCGAATCGGACGCGTCCGAAAGAAACGGTTTTCGGTTCAGTTTACTGATGATCTGAAAACAGATACAACCGGTTCTTGACTCGAGAACGAGAATCGCTCAAAACCCGGTTAGGAAAATCTGACAGGGTAGGATAAAATGTCAGGACACCGGCACATGCTGCAGTTCAGTATCATCAGCTGCTCTACTCGTGTCCATGTTCTGTTTACTACAAACTCAGTTTGTGAATCTGTCATCATTAACTATAAATACAGTACAGATATTTCATAAATCATCCCTTATTCATATTAAACATGGAGTCTTTAGAGTCTTAATTATTGTCCAACTTCCCTGAAAACCCTTTTGGCCCATACATAATCTACAATATACAGATTAGAAACATGTAGCCCCTATCTTAAAAAAAAAGAAGTATATATATATATATATATATATATATATATATATATATATATATATATATATATATATAGTTTTATCACACTTTCCGATGTTTAACAAAATTCTATAATAGCTGATAAGGTTTATGGGAATGCTGCAATGAATCGCTAAAAATTACACGCATGCGCAGTATCATCAGTTCATCGGTTCTCAAATCGGACGCCTCCGAAAGAAACGGTTTTCGGTTCAGTTTACTGGTGATCCAAAAAACGATGCAACCGACTACCAAAGACAGAAGCAGCAACCAACAGATGCTGCACAGCTCAGCATTGCAGGATTTGCAAGACCAGACCTGACCAAACAAGCAATGCAACTTTATGATGCAAGTTCTCCAAGACAACAAGAAATTCATAATGTCATCATTAAGGATCTCCTCATTGGCTGCACTTTACCTCTGTCAAATGTGGGGGAGAGGCATTAAATAACTGAAATGTCATCTTTAACTGGAGGACAATATAGTGTGATACAATAATAAAATAGGTTCATTTGTATTTTCATGCACTTGTAATACAAAAAACCTTTGAAACCTTTTTGATAGGAAACTAGTTCTGTTGACATAAAATAAAAATGTTCAATGGCAATGACTAGATGTAACAGTGGTATTTTTTTATTACATTTTTTTATTGCCATTGGTTTTAATGGGTTGAAAGGTTAAAATATTAATAGAATGTAAAAATGTACAATACCAATTTATAATCTTTTTTAATTTAATTACTTTCTGGACTCGGGCGGACTCGACCTTTAAGAACTCGGACTTGAGTCCAACTCGGCCCCTTTTGGACTCGGACTTGGACTCGATGTTTGTGGACTTGGTCTTGACTCGTACTCGACAAAGGTGGACTCGGACCCAACTCTATGAATTAGATTCATGATTTTGTTCCAGAGATTTAGTTTTTGACAAATAAAGCAAATCAAGTTTGTACTGCACTAAATGAAATCTAAAATGAAAGCTCTATCATTATTTACTCACCCTCATGTCATTCCAAGTCTGCATGACTTTATTTCTTCTGCACAAAAGAAGATATTTGAAAGTCAGTGAACGTCAGTTAGGTCCAAAACAACACTGGACTCCTTGACACTCATTGTACAAAAACCACAGAGACACATTGAAAATATCCTCTTTTTCACTATAGTTTGACATTGCTCCACCATAGACAGGCTCTGAATTGTAATTCATGTCTGAAGGATTATGTTCAAGGTTAATAAAAGACATCACATGAGCGGAGGTTCTGTTATGAAGCACTGAGGAAGGCTGAGTGCACTTTTCTCTTTCATTGTAATGAGACTGATTAAGTTCTCTGTATTTGAAATAAGTCTCAAGTGCATTTGGTGGTTTAAAATTACCATTTAGAAGGACGTAGAGCTAAAGAGTTATGAATAACAGTCCTTGTCATTGCTTCCATGTGGCCCCTTTTCCAGCTTAAAGTTCAGAAATCGACAGCGTGGTTGGGAACATGCTGTAGCAGCATTTTAAGGGATCTTTCTTTAAGCCTATGTTCCACATGAAAGGTCCTCAACCATTTCAGACACAGATTTATTTTCGAGTTACTTTATTTTGCAGCTTTGTACATTTATTAAAGATGTTGCATACGAGAAATACAATATGCAGTGTGTTACATCAAATTTGATGTTGTACAGAGACATCTCTTTTCTGAGAAAAACATTTAAAAGTTCTTTGCTGGCTCATTTTCAGCGCAACCTGACGTTCTCCTGCGTGGACACGCACACGTTCCCCGTCTTCTTCAATAGCACCAGCTTTCTGCAGCTGCCAGGGAGGAGGGACCACAATATGGTGTCTGTGAGATTCCAGTTCCGTACCTGGAACCCCAGTGGCCTGCTCCTGTTCAGCTCCTTGGCAGATGGAATGCTAGAATTGTCTCTAAACGATGGAAAAGTCACGGCACACATTAACGTCACTCAGCAGAAAAACTTGCGTGTGGACATTGCATCAGGTGAGCTGACATTCTTCCCACACAGAGACTCAATGCCAGTTACATGAAGATCTCATAAGGTTTCATCAGCCCCCTTTTTTTCTGGCAAAGCAGCGCCTACTTGATAATTTACTTAATGTTTCAATGTCATACATTTAGATGCTGTATGATCAATCAGCACTAGTTTTAGCAATATGGTAAAGTTGCATCATGTCCCAAAGTTAAACTCTAGTGCTCAGGTTTCTCTTTTACAGCTTAAATCAGACATGCTGTTTAATATTTTTTTTGATACTTTGATAAATGTTTTTTTAGGATTCTTTGAGGAATAAAACATTCAAAAGAGCAGCAATTGAGATGTAAATCTCTTGTAAAGACTTTAAAGGTGCAATGTGTAATATTTACAATTATCTATTTACAGAAATGCAATATAACACATATATATATACACACACATATACAGTAACTATGTTTTCAGAGATGTATAAAGACCTTTCTTAATGAACCGTTAAGTTTTTATTACCTTAGATTGAGTTATTTATATCTACATACACAGTGGGTCCCCTTACATGGAAGTCGCCACCATGTTTGTACAGTATCCCTAAACAGACAAACTGCTCTACAGAGCGCGGTTTGTCACTCTGTTGTTTTTGCGAATAAAACACTGACACAATGATACTCAAGTAAATGAACATTTGCAATAACATTGATTTATTGAATAAATAAGTAAATATAATTCCTTGATTTACCTTTGTAAAGAAATCTCATTGCTCTCTGCTGTCTTTACCGAAGACATCTTTACCTGTGCCGGCCACCGTAGCTTCTCTAAAGGTAGGGGTGAGCGGGGGACTGTGCCATTGGTTGCAATTCACAACCTCACCGCTAGAAGCTGCAAGAATTACACAGTGCATCTTTAATCCATGCAAAAAAGAAAAATACCAAGTTTTGCTGTCGATTAATAAAGTATTGTAAATAGAGTATATTTTAGTTGGGTATACATTTTTTCTCTGCATTTCTCTGAAGTATCTTAGAATGAATGTGGATAATATATTCTGGAAGAACTGGATGAGAAATTAGTTTATATTTAAAGGCTAGTCTTCATCTTAATGAAATTGTCCTTTTTTGTTGACTTTATAGGTGTCTTTGTCAGTCTGAAGTAGACACTTGCCAAACTCCTGTGCTAATAGGCCATTAAGAGAAAGGGTAGCTACTCTACCCTTACAGTGTTAACAGTGTTAACCTCAAGGCTAATTGGGCTCCACCTCTATGGAATTCTTTATCTCTTTTAAGAAAAGCCAATTGTCTCATCATTGAACTCTAGCATGGAAGAGTCAGGTAATAACTTGATGGAGTTCTATGCATAGTAAGTGCTCGGTGATGGCTATGAGATTAATGTTGTTGTCTGACCCAGGCTAATAGGTCTTCAGGATCTGAAAGTTCGATCCCATTTCAGACTTGAGCATGTTATTGGATTTACTGGATCAATCGTAGACTTTATCAGTGTATTGATATGGGCTGTCACTTGTTCTTCTGTACAACAGAGCACAATACAAGAGTAACCATAGCTCTATAATGAATCGGGTTGACTGGACATCATCCATTTGTTGTCTAATAGATCATATAATTTTTCCCCCTTCCATCTTGGAATTATTAGATAATTCATCAGATATAATTGTAACCCATGCACATGTTTTAGAATTCCTCTCAAATCCTTTAAAACTTCATTGTTAAAACCTTATATATTAGGCAGGTTTATACGTGTGGCTGCATGGCAGGGGTTTTCTTGTTAATCTGACATCTGGTATTAGAATGCAAATTGAGTCTAGTTTTAAGTGCTTTTACTTTTTTTTCGCCATCTGCAGAGAATCGTTACCTTGACAAATTAATAAATGATTGCCTTAGTCATGCTTCTTGAATTCTTTAATTCTGTGGTATAGATGCTGAATTGAGAGCATTCATGATCAATCTACCTTCATAAATAGCTGATAAGGTTTATGGGAATGCTGCAATGAATCGCTAATCCTTATAGCTTCAAATTCAACAATCTACTGCTAGTTGTTTGTTAAACCAATACGGCAGACAGTGATTCTGGTTCCTTAATTATTCCATTTACAATTGTTTTAGAACATTTAATGAAGAAATATTTGGAAGTGTAGTTCTTTTGGCAAATTATAAGATGCTTTTGTGTCGCCCAAAGGATTGGTTTTGTGTTTTATTAAACTGGACTGTAAAGACAAAGGTGGTGGATTCCTAGAACCCTCTGGACATATATATATTGGCAAAAGGGTCAACAAGTGCTAAGCATCTCTCGGGGAACTCCTTCAAGACTGTTGGAAGACCATTTCAGGTGACTACCTCTTGAAGCTCATCAAGAGAATGCCAAGAGTATGCAAAGCAGTAATCAAAGCAAAAGGTGGCTACTTTGAAGAACCTAGAATATGACATTTTCAGTTGTTTCACACTTTTTGTTATGTATAAAATTCCATATATAATTCCACATGTGTTAATTCATAGTTTTGATGCCTTCAGTGTGAATCTACAATTTTCATAGTCATGAAAATAAAGAAAACTCTTTGAATGAGAAGGTGTGTCCAAACTTTTGGTCTGTACTATATATATATATATAATGAAAATGTTACAAATTACATCATGGTCTTAAACTAAATATAGAGTAACAAAGTAAAATCACATTAAACATTCCCCAGATATGAGACCATAACCATAAAGTACAAGCACAGCCAAATCACACTCAACCAATTCACATCAATTTATAGATTAATTCACACAACAGTAAATAAACCATACAAACCTCACAAGTACACAATCATCCAGTTGAAACAGTGTGGGGTGACCAAACAACTACATCGATTAATAATCGGATCTCACGGTCCTCCGAGTTCACTTGACAAGACAAGGGTTCAAAAAAGAGAAAAAAGAAAACAAACAAAAAGAAGAAAAAAAGAAGAAAAAAAGAAAAGGAAGGGGAAGCCAGGTCACTATCCCAGTCGGCTATCAATGATCACACAGACATGTTACAAGTGGTGACTCTTCAGCTAAAACAGAAGGGAACATGATATAAACAGCAAGTCTTTTATGAATGTTCACATGATAAATCAATAGTTTACCCATCTGATTGTTAGCAAATTAGCCCTTCCGACATCAGACTACGATTGATAAGCACAGCCCAGGCAGCATATTAAAACAATCAAAGTGCATACAGCCAACAGCTCAACCCAACTTTAATAATTGTTTCTCCATGGCAACGTATCCAGATGCAACAACGCAGTGATTGGCCAATGCTTGCCCCTGTAGGGCTCAACTCAAAGTTCCATAACGCTGGGAAAATCAAAAAGCCAGTATTCAAGATTGCAGCAACAGCCACCATTCAACACGCTCACCAACAATGTAGGAAGCATTCCTTATACACACACACATACACACACAAACACCAATAGCTAACCTGAATCTAATTAGGCACTTGCCATTCAGTAATTGCAAACTGCAGGTTGTGGCCACATTAACTAGGCAGCTATTCCTATTCCTCTTTCATAACAAATAATTTCATAATTCTTGTGAAAGGTATGACTCAACTTCTGCCACTGTGCTGTTCATTATAGTGAATGGGGTTTCTCCTAAAGTCCACAATCATCTACACAGTTTTGAGCTTGTTAAACTCTAGGTTGTTAAGGCTGCACCAGACAGCCAGCTGCTCAACCTCTTGACTGTAAGCAGGCTTGTCACTGTCCTGGATAAGGCTAATGATGTAGTGTCATCTGCAAACTTCAGAAGCTTGACAGAGGACCCAACCCTGAGGGGCCCAAGTCCTGATGATGTGGCTGTTTGACATGAACTTCCCTAGTCTCACTAGCTGTTGCTTATCTGTCAGAAAGCTGGTGATCAACGGACAGATAGAACTAGGGACCGAGAGCTGGGTTAGTTTGGTCTGGAGGAGTGATGGGATGATGGTGTTGAAGGCCAAACTGAAGTACACAAACAGGTTCCTCACAGAAGTCCCCGGTTTGCCCAGATGTACCTGTGTGCTCGATAAGCAAACTGCAGGGGGTCCAGTAAAGGTCCATTAAAGCCCTTCAGATAAGCCAACACCAGTCTCTCAAATGACTTCATGACCTAAGATATTAAGGCAACAGGTCTACACTTATTCAGTCCTGTGATTTTGATTTTTTTTGGAATGGGTGATGGAGGAGCATTTGAAGCAGGCAGGGAGGCACAGCTCCAGTGATCTGTTGAAGATCTATGAAAAGATGTGGGCCAGCTGGTCAGCACAGGTTTGTAGACACTTGAAGAAACAGTGTTTGTACTGTATTTTTCTGATTCGCATTGAAAAGAACTGATCATAAGTGTCATTAGTTCAGGAATCTGATTACACTGTATGTTTTTGATTTAATGAAGAGAAACGTTTATAAGAGAAAAAGAACAAACTCATAAGAGTCAATTCGGGGATCAGACTACACTGGTTGTATGTTTTTGATTTACTGAAAAAGAACTGTATATCAGAATCATTTGTGTGGAAAAAATACTGCATATTGCACTCTATGCTTTTGATTCATTAAAAATCAGTTTCAAGTTGTAGATTCAGTAATGGTGTTGCGGCACAACTAAGTATTGCAAGAACATATTTTAGTATTCTATTCTATCCCCAACTGTTACGTCTTTCGGTTCTGGTTACTGAAAATGAAACAAGTGCTGCTGAACATTAATCTATCCTTTTCGTAATGATGTTGGATAGGAGACGGATCCAGACATTGTACAGGTCAGTAGGGTCATACAGTAAACTTTCATCTATACTGTGTGATTTTTTTTTCCTGCTCAGCTTGTTGTTCTTGTTCAGGTTAAAGGTCCATTCTGCTTCTCTTGAGCTGCAAATTGGCTTTGGTAATGTAGATGAGGAGTCTGATAGTTCTGTAAATTAGCGTAGTCTTGCTAATAGGCTGTAGTTAAGTCAAATTCCAGAGGGGACACTTGAGTAATTGCCATCTTCTTACTTTTGCTTACTATTTCAGCAATTCAGTGAATTTTCGGCCTACTGATTTAAATGCATTGAAACAAGTTTTCATCATCTTTTTCTTCAAGCACTGAAGATTAACGGCCGTTACTTTAAGTTAATTGGCATGTCATGAATGATTCAGTGTGGCGAAACCATTTGTAATGGGTGGGAATGGTACCATGTTAGGGATTAGAACTTCTTCCCGAAATGATTCAAGATGATTCATACAAAACATATCTGACAGAGTGTTTCCTTAGAATGGAATCTCTCATTAATAGCCAAATAATATGAAAATCCCACTTTTTGTTTAAATTGAGAATTATCACGATCGTATTGACATCTAGTGCTGGCAAGTTCCTCAATGTTTTTTAAATGTTTTCGAATTAAACATGAGGAATCGGGTGAAGATATGTTTGCTTTTCTTTGTTTTCTGCTTATTTACTAATGGACCCAGTTAGAGTTAGTCAAACGCTGCAGTTTACAGTAAAATTGTTAATCATGATAATGATACTGTCTGGGAGCGTATGTTAAATCTTAGCATCTTAATGTTAATGTTAATGCTCCAACATGTCAATGGTTTAAAATATGGTTCCTTTACACATTTGTTTTCCTTTTAATCGTTAGTGCCATTATACCTTATAAGAAAAAACTAATAGGTATTCAGAGCATTACTGCACGTTCAATTACAACCAAAATGGACAGGGCAAATTAAAATTGCCAGTGATTTTCCACTCATGAAATGTAAGCCTGTGAGAACAACACTGACAAGTCATGTTGCTGACAGTTTGATGAATCGCACCGATCACAGACATGTCCCATTGTGTTAATGGGATAAGTTGGAAAAAAGCTTCAAATCGTCATGCTCGGTGGCATTTGTTTTGCTCCTTATATGCATTCAGCTGTGGCTCTTCCCGTGGCTTCAGCCAAAGTCTGATACCTTTAAGGAATGTGAACTTGGAAGACTGAAAGAACTGCCAATTGCCTCTCTCCTCCCATCTCTCTCTCTAGTACTATATCATATATTGATTCCGCTTGTTTAAGTGAATCTGTTTTCTTTGAAATTTATGAAGCCCTTGAGCACTTATGAATTTGAGTTGTATCTGTGCTTCTGTCTCAAATATTTGCCCCACCGAGGTAATTTGAGAAGCTTTTCAATCCAGGCGGAAGGCAATTTAGCAAGCTCATAAACTGGGACAATATAACATTATAATCATAGTGAGGTATAGTGTTTGCCCTATGATTCCCTTGGGGGATCTCCATTATTGCAGTATATTCCTATTCAATATTGAACTTTCAGCCTCACAAAGAAAGTTATGGTGAATGGACATTTGGGTTTATTACTTGCTATTTATTACCACACTGGAATGATGGCGAGTTGTGCAGATTTCTACAGACTTGTAGCATACATTCCCTGAATCTCATATGTTCTTTATTGAACATTGAGGCTATTTTGACCATGCTTTCATCTTTTAGTAAGAATATATTACTGTCAGCTAATTTTTTATCAAATTAGATCTATTCCAAAGAATTCAAGTGATCAGCACAGAAATGCAGCTTTATGATTTCTGCTTTGTAAATATTATCAATTGTATTTTCAAAAGTTTGGAATCTGGTGTTTTTTAATCAATACTTTAATTCAGCAAATATATATATATATATATATATATATATATATATATATATATATATATATATATATATATATATATATATATGTATGTATATATATATATATATATATATATATATATATATATATATATATATATATATATTATATTAAGTAGAGCAACTGTTTTCAGCAATTTATAATGATGATAAGAGGAAATGTTTCTTGAGCACCAAATCAGTAAATTTGAATTATTTCTGAAGGATCATGTTGCACTGAAGTCTGGGGTAATGATACTGAAATTTCAGCTCTACATTACACAAATAACTTACATTTTAATATCTATCAAAATAGAAAACAGTTATTTTAAATTGTAATACAATATTAATGTTTTGATGTATTTTTGATTAAATCAACACAACCTAACAAACTATTTCAAAAACATGAAAAATCTTACTGGTACTGGTCTTACAATAAACTTTTGAACTGTATTGTACTTTAATCAGATTTTTTTATGTGATTTATTTTTGGAAGGAAAGTCTAAAATATCAGTTGTTGACATTATATATATTTCAACTGAAAATTGTTTACCAAAATTGAAATAAGAATATGAAATGTTAATTAAATGTTTTTTGTTGTTGTTGTTTTTCTTTTATGCCACCTTTTATGAGAGTTGATTTTTATTGTGTTGTTTTTTAATGCTATTATCACTTTTAACATTTTGTTCAGATGGTCTGCTTTTCAATTCTATCAATTCATCTAATGATTTTCATTTTTTATTTACTCAACTGTAAGTTTCATTGCATATATAGAGGCTTTTGTTTATCAGTGAGTTTTCATGAAAGTTAACATTCGTTAAAAAAAAACAGTGAATTAAAAAACAAAAAAAAGAAATGTGGAATTATCTATAGAAAACCTTGTGTATTATCCCTGTGTGCTCACAGTGTAGGAGATGTGATCACACAGAGTATTTAATGCCTGCTTTATAGCAGATTGGTTTCAAAGGCTTGTTTTGTGTCTACAGTGTCTCCATTTCCAAATGATGGAGGAGTTTGTCCATAGACAGCAGAATAGATGTGAGGCTGCCATTCTTACATTGTTAATTTCCTGTATACTCTCATGCTCTGAATTCCAATTTAGTGAACGATCTTGATGGATGTTCTGCAATAATCCATTGATCTTTCAGGGATGTTTGTTCACAGTGGGTCTCAAAAGCTGCCCTGAATCGTTCTTTACCAGCTTCTTTGCTTTCAGACTACTTCTTCCTGTTTGCCTTCCTTCCTCCTCTTCAGCCAAAATGAACAGATGTCTCACACAGCCTTTTTCAACAGGGAGAGTCATTTTTTCTGTTCCAAAATCTCAGTGAGCTGCCTACAGAGGCAGCATTTTAATGCATCATCAGCACACTTCCGGAGTGAAGGCTTTTCCGGGCAGAAACACATGTAGACAGAGGGAGAAAGTAAGCTCAATGAAAAGTATTCATTATTTTAATTTATAATATTTTCCACCAGATAATGTTTTAATAATTTATTTTCAATTTAGTACAATAATATCACAAATACTATAACTTTTGTCATTGTTAAGTATTGCATTCAAATATATTTTTGTAATTATAGTAATCACACTTTATTATTATAATTACACTTTTTGACACAATATGATTAGCCTTTAAATATGTATACTACAATATAAAACTTTGGGTCAGTTATATTTTTTAAAATGTTTTATTTATTAGGCTCATCAAGGCTCAATTTATTTGGTTAAAAAAATACAGTACAATCAGTAATAATGTGAAATATTATTACAAATGAACATAACTGTTTTCTATTTTAATATATTTTAAAATTTGATTTATTCCTGAATTTTAGAAATCATAAAATGTGGTGCTCAAGCAATATTTCATCTTATTACAGATGTTAAAAACAGTTATGCTGCTTGATATTTTTGTGGAAACATATTTTTCAGCATTCTTTCATGAATAGAAAGTTTAAATGTCCAGCATTTATTTAAAATAGACATATAGTTTGTAACAACAACAAAAATCTTTACAGTCACTTTTGATTCATCCACACAGAATAAAAGTATCATTTTATTTAAAAAAAATACTAATCAGTCATTTAAAGGGTTCAGTGATGGTTAGGATGCCTGTGTAGACAGTAGGCAGCAAGGCATTGGTATTGGAACAGAGCTATTATGTCTTTAGCTCATTCATAATTTACAGAAGATCTGACACAGGATATCTTTTGTTCATTACTTTGCCAGTTTTCAATAAGTCTGTGTGAGATCTCTGTTATCTTAGCCCTTCTCACTCTGATAGTGTCTGTTACACTGTCTTCTGTCTTATAGCTCCGTGTCTAGTTAAACACTGCAGGCCATCCTTTTACCAAGATGAAAAAAAAACAGCTATGAAAAGCTCAAAGCCTTGACCTGTGATCCTGCCTTAATCGTGTCCATTTTCCAGAGGAAAATCAGGAGGTTTGTCTATTTCAGAGCCAGTGCCATGGTCACATTTTATCAGTCAGAAATAAGCAGAGTTCCTCTCTCTCTAGTTTTTCTGTCCCCGTCAGGGAGGTGATGGCCTAAAAAATCAATGTGATCTGTGAAGGTGACTGGGAGCAGAGCATATCAGGTTTATCCCGCAGGCTTCTGCTGAAATTCTCCAATGATCTTGACATAGCACATAACCTTTGACATCTAGATGTTCCTTTATCATCCATTTTATGTCTCTTCTTCAGTTGCTTAACAGCAACTTTTTTATTGATATTTTTATGTGGGGAAAAAACTGCTCATATTAGTAGGAAAAAGTCAGTATGGTGCATTGTCATATAGTTTGATTTAGTATTAGTATTTAGTATTTCTTAAATAAATATGATTTATCCAATCTTTCCCTCAGTCCATTTGCAGTAGTCGAAAGAGTTTAACAGCAATGGATGGCTGGAAATATTTCTGTTTCCTCAAGGATGAATGTGTCAAGGCAATCGGGTGGTCGTGTGTATTTTACATCACTCACAAAAGCCTCTGTAAACAATCATGGCAAGTCTGAGCTCCGTGCCCTGGAGCCCACAGGCTGTGCCTCAAGAAAAGGCCAAAGTCAAGACACAAAGCAAACAGTAGCTTGTGCCAGGTCAACCTAGAGGTATGAATTAAACAGGATGTGGTCTTAAACTGCTTAGACAAATATCAGTGGGTTTTCCATTAAAAATAGCCAATGCATTGTCAAAACAGAATTTGTATGCCCACTTAGTGGTAAGGTTTCACCAGTTATTTTTTTGCATTAATTTTTACTCCTTTTCTGGAGTCATAGTAATAACAGTCCAATCATGGAACATGGGCAATTATTCTATTCTATTATACTTTTAAGTGCTGTTGCTTAGACTAGTGTTCAAAAGATGTTTGAAATTTGTTTGAAAGAGACTAATACTTTTATTCATCAAGTATGCTTGTATTGAAACGCTCAGTACATTGCACTTTATTCACAAGACTCATTGCGCTATTGAATTTTAATTTGAAAGCACAGTTTGTGTGTATTTTCTATTGCAATTTTGCCAGTACCTCATTTGAAAAAGTCCATCAATGAATTAGACACTAAAGCGCATGCAAAATTGGTGTATCACTCACTCTTACTGAATTTCCTCCAAAGATTTTACCTGTGACATTTGTAGAAAATCAGAGTTGGACCTCCCTCGGATAAGTCATTAATATTCTTCTGAGGGCTGGACAGAAGAGGCATGATACATATTTCAGCACCTCTCTCTTTATGTTTAAAAAAGGGGCTTCTAAGACAATTTCAGACACTCTGCTATCAAAAACGTATTCATGGAAAAGCAGAACCTTGAAGTTCCTGCTCTCCCAGGAGCACTCTTTCCTGGCAAAGCCTAACATTAATCATGGCTTGGTGTCTGTGAACTTCTGAGTAGTGAGGAAGCAGAAACTTTCCCAGCAATCCTTTTTGATGACATTATTGCATCTGGGGCTTCTTGGCTTGAGTTGCAGAGAGCCTTTCGCAGCCCATAGTCAAATATCAGACTTACCATGATGACAAATAGAGCTGGAGACTGTGCATCCCTGTAACTGCATCTCTACCTTTGAACCCCATATGAGGATGCTCCTGCTTTTTAAAGGACACCAAGTCCTTCAAATGTCATTCACACTTAAATGGTGTTGTGCGGCTGGAATTCTCCAGACATTTATTAAAATTTGTTTGGGCAATG
>NC_068419.1:384517-408876 GCF_023724105.1 Carassius gibelio | reverse complement strand
GAAAAGGAAGCTTTGAAATTCATCGCATCTGGGGAAGATAAAGACACATTTCAGTCAAGAGTCAAGAGAAAGGTAAGTTATCATTTAAGACTCGGTCTACAATACTGTATGACTGCAAATATTAATTAAATACTTGGCATAGTAGCTTAATATTAAAAGAATATTCTGCTCACCAAGTCTGCATTTATTTAATAATAAAAAGTACAGTGAAAACTATAAAATAGTTAAATATTATCACAGTTTAAAGTAACAGTTCTCTCTCTCTCTCTCTCTCTCTCTCTCTCTCTCTCTCTATATATATATATATATATATAGGCAAGATATCTATAGATATCTCGATATAGGTCTATTCAGTTTATTTTAAATAAATGCTGTAATTTTGACCTTTATTTTCATTGAATATCCTAAAAAGTACTATATATCACAGTTTCCACAAAACTATGAAGCAGGAAAATATGCTTTCAACACTGATAATATAAGAATCATTATTAGTGATTGAGAACCAATAATAATTGATCATAAAAGAACATCAATTCTGCTAATTCAAATGATTTCTGAAGATCATGTGACACTGAAGAGTGGAGTAATGATGCTGACATATTTCACAATTTTAAATTCATTTTACAATATTTCTGATCAGGTAAATGCAGCCTTGATTAGCAGAAAAGTCTTCTTTTAAAAACATTAAACCAGTCTTCCTGATCCCAGACTCACTGGTCAGGTGTGTTGATCCTGTGAGAGGTGTGAATGTTTGTGGGGGAGAGAGAGAGAGCATGAACAGAGCAGATAGCACTAAAACACAATAGAGATTATTGATCAAAGTGAAGAAAAAACAATCCGCATTGGTATGGTCTTTACTAGATTTCATAAAATAGTAGCACTTTCCCATAAGATGTCATTGGTTAACACTAGTTAACATGAAAATCACTTTTAAATTGTTTATTAATGTTAGTAAACATTACTTTCATCATTAACAAATACAATGTTTGATTTTAATAATGTATTAATAAATATTATTTAATGTAGTTTAGCTAACATTAACAAAAAATAAACAGTTGTATTTTTTTTAATGTTAACAAAGCTTAAATATTTAAACAAATGTATTGCTCATTGTTAGTTAATGTGTCCTGTCCATCGCTCAGTGTTTTTAAATCAAACTTAAAGACTAATTTTTACACCCTTGCATTTGAGTGATGCGGTGTACGGTTCTTTTGATGTATGTTTTTAATTTTTTAAAATGTGTATATATACATATTTTTTATTTTAATTTTTGATCTCTGTTGCTTTTAAAGTAACCTTTTCTTGTAAAGCACATTGGATCAATGATGGTTGTGTTAATGTTGTGCTCTATAAATAGAAATTGACTTGACCTGACTTATTGTAAAGTGAAACTTTACACTTCAACACTTTATTTTAAGGGAATAATGCATTGGTAATCCAGAATAATGCATTAATTAATCAATAATTATTGGCTTATTCTGGTCAATAAACTAGAATATCACTTAGTAAGTGCCACTCAATAATTGTGAAAAAGTTAATCATTAATTACTGGTTTGTTTATTCTTAACTAATACACAGTTCTGGATCCTTAAAATGTTAGGTTAATCACTAATTACTAGTGTGTTATTACATGAATTACTTCTTTTAATTTGGGTCTGGGTTTGAGTATTAAAGGGGATGCAAGTCAACAAGTTTAATGTATGCAATAATAAAATCAGTTTAACAAAAATAGAGCACTTGTTGAATTGTTCTGCATGTCACTTTCAGCGTTCATAACAATATAATTATTAATTGTATTAATTCTGTACAGCTTAGTCAGGTGGCCATTACTAGAGATTGATATAAATGAATCTTCTATATTACAGGTAGCAGGATGCTTGGTCCATTACAGACGGATGGACAACACCCTCATCAGACAACTACACCCTCCACCCAGGATCCACTTGGTCTGTCTCTACATGTCAGAAAGAGTAACTTCAGTCTTCAATGTGATGAAAGACTAAACATATCTTAAGCAGAATGCTGAGCAAATCAGTGGAAGAGCGTACTACAATTGAGGAAAGCCTTCAGGAAGTCAAAACTATGTGCAAAGACTTATTGTAGAGTTTACAATAAGCATTAAAATGATTGGATATAAGTATTAGTGTGAATTTACAGGTTTGATCACCAGTCTTAACAAATATCAACCACAAACAGCTACAGCTCAGAAAAGACTTCAGTCTTCAGTCTCGGACACATCAGTAAATCACTAGTGCCATTAAATCAAAACGGTATGATCCATTCACCATAAACAATACACAAGATCTAAAGATCATTGTCTTTTCGTGTTTTCAACTTTGTAAAGTATGTATTACTGACATTACATTTTTTTAATTCATTCATATATTTATTCACTATATATATTTTTTATCTTTTAATTTTGTTAAATAGCAAGAGCCAGAAAGCCCTGGTCAGAAACAGAGAGGAAAGTCATAGAACACTGTTTCAAGAACTACTTTGAGGAAATGAAGGCTTCTGGAAAAGTGGACTGTGAAAGATGCATAAATGCAAACAGGATTCTAAAGGACAATGGAAGAGACTGGAAAACAGTTAAATACTTTGTGCTCAACAGAATAATTTCAGTTAAGAGAAGTTTGGGTGAACAGTACTGAGCCCATAAACCCTGAGAGCGTGTGATGTGGAGTATCAGTGTTGAGTCCTAACTGTGCTGTGACACTGAAGGTCCATGTACATGCAGCATCAGTGCGTCATAGCATTGAAATGATTGACTACAGCTGTTTTCAGCTGCTGTTTGGGACTCTGTTTTAGACCTGTTATAACTTTGATGTAAGCCACTGTAATTTTGAACTATTTTTTTTTTTTTAAATAAACATTTTATTATTTTCATTTTGATTTGTTATTTTACTTTTCTTGGCAATGTTGATAATAAAAATGGAGCCCCTAAATCAAGTGCTGCTCTGAAAAATGTCAGTGTGTTAAACGACTAAAGTGCCAATGCTTAAAAAGTATTTTATTGTAGCTCTCCATACAACACCTGACACTAATACACATGTGGAGGTCAAAACTCAAAAATATATATTGATTGTTGCATTGAGAATTTTCAGTTGGATCTACAAATGTGTAAATGTTAAAAGACATTCAGTTCATCTAATTTACTGGAGCCAACTGAAGATTTTAATGCAGTAAATAAAGAAATAAAATAAAAGCACACTGGTCCCCTGTTAGATGGTGAAGTGTGACGCCTGATCGGCTGACCTTACATTTAACAATATTTCACATTCTCACCATCTCTGAATGCTATGGCAAGGATGATAATATGATGTTACAATATATGTTGATTGTAACATTGATTTAGAAATTTAGCCAATTGAATATATTCAAAGTTAACATGAAATTCTGAAGAAATGTCAAAGCAACCAAAGAGAGGTCGCAGTTTACCATTTAACAGGGGACCTAAGTGTTCAGATCAACATTAGCACTATTCCATCTATCTATCTATCTATCTATCTATCTATCTATCTATCTATCTATCTATCTATCTATCTATCTATCTATCTATCTATTAAAAAAAAAAAAAATTCCCATTTGGCCTCCAAGATCAAACCGGTCCCCAGTTAGATGGTGAAGCATGACGTGATCTGTTTGGTTGCCTTTACATTTAACAAATTACTTTTATTTATTTATTTATTTATTTATTTCTGAATATAATGGCAATGCTGATAATACCCTAAAAATGGAGCCTCTGAAAAATGTCAGTGTTAAACAGCTAAAGTAGCCTGGTTAAAATATATTTTACTGAACTCAACTGAAAATTTTCAATGCAGCAAGCTAACATATAATGTTGTTTCTTAAGTTAACATATAATGTTGTTTCTTAAGTTAACATATAATATTGTTTCTTAAGTTAACATATAATGTTGTTTCTTAAGTTAACATATAATGTTGTTTCTTAAGTTAACATATAATATTGTTTCTTAAGTTAACATATAATGTTGTTTCTTAAGTTAACATATAATATTGTTTCTTAAGTTAACATATAATGTTGTTTCTTAACTTAACATATAATGTTAATGTGTCTGTGATGTAAGAAGAGGTGATTCAGTCTAACAGGCGTCACACGTCACCATCTAACTGGGGACCAAACTCATTTTATCTAACACATGCACTCTTTACTGTCAGAAGTATTGACATGCGATTGTTACCTTAAAGAGTTCTTTCTGCTCTTTTTAACCCATAAATTTGTTTTGTTGATGTAAATTAAACAAACTAATAATGCTTTACTTGAGAAATTAATGTAATTATTTTCTTCTCGCCTTTTATTGTTTGATTAGCATTAATGCCAACACTTAACTCAAGCCACAAAACAAGATTTTTACAGATAAAAAAAGGAATCTCAGTGACCAACTTCTGGTCTAAAAATGTTTGACTGGAAAAATCATCTTGTAATAAATATAATTTCAGTTCTACTTTCTGAGTATCAATTATCATATGCAGTAAAAACAACAACACTCAAGCTGTGTAAAAGGTTTTGTTCAACTGCCTGGATTCTCTCCTGCATGATTTTATGTGAGTCTCTTTAGACATTGGAACCGTACATGAATTATGAGCTTCTAGAAGTAGGATCACAATGTGTCAGTCATCACCGATGTGATGTTGAGATCGACTGATTGAAAGTGAAATCCTTTTCACAAACTGAACATACAAATAAACACATAGCAAATAACATAATAGTCATATTACGTAGAAACAATAAGTGCTTTCTATGTATTCAAAGTGCAAATAGAGAAATTTTTCAAGCAAGACAGATCTGTAGACAACTACAAAACCTGTTATAGTCTACATACTAATAACAGTCTAGATATGTTATGAAGCCTAACTTGCGAGCATCAGGGAGTCACTCTCAAAATGCGGGGTATTAAAATTGCTTTTAAATACGCGTACATGTTTCGATTTAATGATCGCGGGATCACTCGGCTGTGCTCTGAACATACATTATAGATTACAAGACATTAATTTTGTCAGACACTCTACAACGAATCCTCCTTTGATGTTTCGTATCGGCCAGTGAGCGTCATTTTTGTTTGTGTTGAACAGAAAAAAGTCAAATAATAAAAACAATTCCACACAGACTAAACTGTACATACTAAACGTACACAGCAACAGGTCTGTGCATGTAGTGGTGATTTCACTAGACTAAAGCACACTGGTCCCCTGTTAGATGGTGAAGTGTGACGCCTGATCGGCTGACCTTACATTTAACAATATTTCACATTCTCACCATCTCTGAATGCTATGGCAAGGATGATAATATAATGTTACAATATATGTTGATTGTAACATTGATTTAGAAATTTAGCCAAGTGAATATTTTCAGTCAACATGAAATCTTCAAGAAATGTCAAAGCAACCAAAGAGAGGTCGCAGTTTACCATTTAACAGGGGACCTAAGTGTTCAGATCAACAATAGCACTATTCCATCTATCTGTTCTATCTATCTATCCATCTATCCATCCATCCATCCATCTATCCATCTATCTATCTATCTTTAAAAAAAAAAAAAAAAAAAAAAAGAAATATTAGCCTCCAAGATCAAACCGGTCCCCAGTTAGATGGTGAAGCATGACGTGATCTGTTTGGTTGCCTTTACATTTAACAAATTACTTTTATTTATTTATTTATTTCTGAATATAATGGCAATGCTGATAATACCCTAAAAATGGAGCCTCTGAAAAATGTCAGTGTTAAACAGCTAAAGTAGCCTGGTTAAAAGATATTTTACTGAACTCAACTGAAAATTTTCAATGCAGCAAGTTAACATATAATATTGTTTAAGTTAACATATAATGTAGTTTCTTAAGTTAACATATAATGTAGTTTCTTAAGTTAACATATAATATTGTTTCTTAACTTAACATATAATATTGTTTCTTAACTTAATATATAATATTGTTTCTTAAGTTAACATATAATATTGTTTCTTAACTTAACATATAATATTGTTTCTTAACTTAATATATAATGTTTACAATGTGTCTGTGATGTAAGAAGAGGTGATTCAGTCTAACAGGCGTCACACGTCACCATCTAACTGGGGACCAAACTCATTTTATCTAACACATGCACTCTTTACTGTCAGAAGTATTGACATGCGATTGTTACCTTAAAGAGCTCTTCATTTTACTTTATTTTTGCTATCCTCAAATTAACTATAGTATCTTGTTTGTTTTGTCTTAATATTTTTTGGTTTGACTGAAACATATATATATCTGTGTGATTGCATTCATATATTAAGAAGTGTATTTGTATTAGTGTCAAGCCCAGAAAATATCTGCACGTCATACAAATTTATTAAACATTTTGGATTTCTATTAGAATATTTCTTCAATGGTGATATAGTGTGAATGTTTCAAAGTTTAGAGTTGCATTTAAATACAGTTAGATTGTAAAGAAACACTTGGTACAATTGCCCTAATGTTTCCACACACAGTTGCATTGCAGTCTATGGAGGTCCTCTGTTGGATAGGTAGGCGTCACTCAGGTCCCCACTTGGCATGTTTTTAAAAAAAAATAAAAATGCATTTTTTCAGTTATATTATGAAAAAAGACCTCAAATGAAAATTTTGTATGTAATTTTTGTTTCTTAAAAATGACCAGAAACACTGGTCCCCTCTTGGTCAGTGTAGAGCGATAGTCCCCTCTTAGTAACATAGACGTGTATGTGTGTGTGTGTGTGTGTGTGTGTGTGTGTGTGTGTGTAAAAAGCTTGGGATAATTCAGATTTTTTTGGACTGTTTTTGAAATAATTATCTTTTTTTTTGCACCAGGGCTGAACATTTTCTTATGAAAAATAAAGTAAAAACAGTAACATTGTTAAGCAGAAAATGAGCATATTAAAATTATTTCTGCTTAGCATCACAGAAATTAATTATTTAAATTCCAAATTTAAATTCCATATTTAAAATGGAAAAAGTTTCTGCTTTAATTGCAATAATATTTCACAATATTGGCCTTTTTACTGTTTTCTTTATCAAATAAAGTGAGCAAAAGAGATAGATAAATCATAAAAAATAGTTAATATACAGTAATTGTGGAGTATATTATAAATAATGTCTATAACTTATAAGAGTTGTGTTAATATATTAATGTTATATAACATATAAAATATGTTAATATATTAAGATATTATAATTTATACTAAGTATTAGTACTTAACGATAAACAATTGTCTCGGTTAATTTTAATCAAGAAAATACATTTAGTTTAATGTTCAAATGGGGTTATTTAATTTAATATATTAGTATAACATTTTATTAAATTTAAATGCATTTACATTGAATTGTTTTAAATATAATTTCATTTTATTAATGTAATCTTATATTTGTGTACACTAATATACAATTATTTTAAGTCATATCATTAATTTAAAATCATATGTTCCAGTGGCTCAGGGTTACAGCATTGCATTTGCGGTGCAAAAGGTTGTGGGTTATTTCTAAAAAAATAAGTTTACAGACTTAATATATATATACGTTTTTTATAGACGCAATGCAAATCAGAGCTATGTCTGTGAAAGCATATGAAACCCTCAAACATGCATTCCTATGGCTCTTCTTCGTAGGTGTGGTGTTCAGTCCGAACTCCAGAAAGCGCTCACGAGGGCCTGATGACGGACCCTCACAGCCCTCCCAAATACCGTGTAATCGGCACTCTATCCAACTCGCCCGAGTTCACGGAGCACTTCCAGTGTCCTCTGGGCACCCCCATGAACTCAGGCCACCGCTGCGAGGTGTGGTAGGACCGTCTCCCGCCCCCCAGACACCAGCCCGCGTGCACAGACCAGCCTTTCTGGCTCTTTCTCAAGCACTGATTTTATTTATGTGCTCAGAGTTATTTGAGAAGTCAGGCTTAAAGCAGGAGGATGAAGCGAGCACCTGCCACCGCTCTTCTCCAACGCCACATCAGACTCTCTTTATTTATTTGTTCACTGACCTTGGGAGACATTAAGGGTCCCACGCTTACATGTGTGTTTGTGTGCTTCATACCTTGATTTAAAACAGGCCTGATTCTGATCTCGTCTTCTGATCGGGAAGATGTGAGCACTGTGATGCCGCTGGAACCCCTCTCCGTGGAACCCCACAGGAAATGTTTGGATCCATCTGTGATGACTTCACAGGAAACTTCATGTTCTCCCAGTGACCTCACAGGAAGTGCTGAACTACATCTGTGACCCCCACAGGAAGGAAGAGCTTTCAAGGATGAGAGCCTATTTCCCAATTGTGATTTCAAAGAAACGCTATCAAATGACAGGGAGAGCCACTGTTTGTTCATCCGTCCTGTGTGTCATGATTTGGTCTTGACAAAGTTGAAATGAGATGTTCATTTTAAACTGCTTTTTGCCAAAGAACAATTGTAGGTTTGTTTCTTGTGTAAGTGAATGCTTCGCCTTCAGTTACTCCATAATTCCACTGTGTTTTGCGACGTTGAGTTGAGTGTGTGAAGGATGTATTTTTCCGTCTCCATGTCGTGCTGATCTTTGTCAGTTCTGCTGAAGTGCTGTCATGTTACGTTCTGAAAACCACTAAAAAGGTGAATCTCACCTATGTTTGAGTCATATTTCACTCCAAAGTTAATAGATTAGAATAGATTTGCATAAAAATGTCAGTTTGTAGAACTATAATGAATTTTCCCACTCGATTTCCATGAAAAAATAGCACATTATTCCACCAGATTCATTACATTTCATTAGATTGTAATGAGATCAAAAATCTAAAATAATAATGAAAAAATATATGAAAATGAAATGAATATATACAGTATATATATATATATATATATATATATATATATATATATATATATATATATATATATATAATTTTTTGTCAATTATCCAATTTCACAATTGCCACAAAAATATTAAGCAGCACAACTATTTCGATCTTTCATAATAATCAGAAATGTTTCTTGACGTTTTGAAAATCATTAAAACAGGCTCTGATGTTGGACTGAAATGTGTCACATTCTTGGAATATCTTGAGATTCACCCAAAAGCATTTTGTTATCGTCTGCTAAACTTCCCAGCATGCCTTCTGTGTTTCAGTGAGTTGCGTCAGACGTCATTGTATGCTCGATCATTTAAATCACCTGTTTCAGGTTGGATAGTTGTCGTGTGTGATTCCTTCTCCGTTGTTTTCAGTTGCAAGTATGTGTTATGAATCTGAATGTTTATGCTGTTGGCCAGTTTTTCTTCTGAATCAGGTTTCTGCTTCCATAAAGCAGGCCGGTTTTGTCATTTGATGTTTTTTGAATGCTGCTAAATTCACCTTTTGTTGGTTTATTGCTTTTGTTTTTTTTTAAACCAGAGTTGAATTGCACCATTTTAAAAGCTCAATCTGTAAGTGTTTGGCATCTTATTCCCTCAGCTGGCATTTAAACATCCACATTTCTGCATGGCTTGAGGCTGAGACCGCTAATCATCTGAGGTTGAGGTGAACTGCTAAATGTAATGCCCCTAAAAATTCTAACGGTTAACAATCACTGTATATATTGGGACATACACATTTGGTAAAGGTTTTCAAAGAAATTTTAACATTTTATGTGCTGTAGTTGAATGGAAAAGAGCAGCATGAATATTTCTTGAAATATCTTTCGTTTTTGTTTTTTAAGAAAGTCATACGGGTTTGTATGAAAGCTTATTTCGGCCACAAAATAAAAAATCACAACTGAGGATATTCTTCTCTGAATTATGAGTTTACATCTATATTTTGGGAGAAGTCACAGTCAAGTTATATTTCTATTTTGTGGTATAAGTTGGGACTGAGATGAGGTAAATTAAATTTTTGGGTGAAATATTGCTTTAACTCCTTAGTTTTTCTTCGTGTTGTCCATCATCACAAGTTTTACTCCGTGTGGTGTTTAATGTTTGTTTGCTTGAATGATTCACATCGGACTGAACGCCTCTTGGCTTCTCTTTTGTGTATTTATCAAACACCATGAATACTTTTCGCTGGCGTTACCATGAGGATTATGGGGCAGATGCCAGTCTGACCATGCCATGAAAAGGCATTTGGTTTTGGCCTTAAATATTAACTGTAGACTTATGGAATAAGATGTACATAATAAGATGTACATATATATTAAACACATTTCAAGTTAAAAGAACTAATGTAAACTTGAAATGTTTTAAAGCCTTTAAATAGCCAGTGAATACCATTTAAGTGTGTTATATATCTGCTTTCCAACTTCAGTCTCAAATAGCAATTTGTCAATTTAGAATTTCCTTTTGATCCATGAAAGATAGTTTTGACTCTGATTAATACTGATACCTGATTGATTATGATTCTATGATTCCGATATCTTCATGTTTTTGCTGGATGAAAGCCATTAATTGAGGTTTGGCTTGAATGGAATGGAGGTATCTATCATAATCTGACATTCACACTGCTCTTTCAGTGTTTCGAAGAAGTTTAACTTAAAGAAATGGTAGATATGAATCATAATTTAACCATAATGTCGTTTAATGTGCCACACAACACATTCCATTCATTAATATGGGGCTGTACAGGGTGATATTGTCCACCCTCTCACTGTTAAATACTGAAATAGTCTGTCATCATTATGAAAATGTTGCCTTATTTAATTTATAGAGTGTACGGTCACCATTTAATCGACTGTAGTATGTTGTCATCTCTCTTTTGTACTGCTGGCATTGATGTTTGAGAGGTCTTAGAGTTGTGTTTTTCTTTTCATTTTCTTTTTCTTTTTTTTTCTTTTTTTATGAGACATTCCCTGAAATATTAGTTGATGGGAAAATGCTCTGCCCAGCGTGTAGAACAACAGTCAATTTAGAGAGCTGTCAATGAACATGAAATAAAGGATATATATTATAAAAACAACATTTTCACTTGCTTTATTTTCAAAACATTCACTTTGTTACTGCTGAAATATGTTCGGTGTGATTAAGGAAATAAAGGAAAAAGTGAACTCTCAAAAAAAAGATTTGTTCCTGAACTGTTTAGAGGTCACTGGTGTATTAGAATCTTTACCATGAAAAAGTTTAATTTAATAACTAACAATGTATTTGTCACTATCATTAGCTGGAGTAACCATGAAATTCAGTAGAGGGCACTCCACTCAGGACCATTCCACCCTTCAACCACCTGATGTCACCATATCATTTGGACACTAGCACCTCTCATACTGTTGCACCACACCCGAACTACATCTCCCTTGAGTCACTGCATCACAATCACCTTGCCACACCTGCACCTCATTCATAAGCCAATTTCCTTGCCACACCTGCACCTCATTTACACACACATATAAGCGACACAATCACTTTCACTCACTGCAAAGTCTTGTTTAGCCTGTCTAGCATCTCTGAGCATTTTTGTTTGTGTTTGATCGTCCCGTGTCCGATCTTGGATTGTGTATTTAGACTCTTTTTCTCTGCTGCCTGCCCCGATCTCTGCTTGGTTCTGTTTTCGATTCTGGTACCCCTAACATACCTGACGCCATTCCTGATTTCTGCCTGTCCGACCATTCTCTGAATAAAGTTCTGCACATGGATCCGAACGCCTCTGACTCCTCGTTACAGTATTACGTAATAATAATTGTATTTATCTGAGCTTCTTTACGGTGTTTAGTCAGATTTTTAGTGTTGTCTAGACCTCATGCCACACATGAAAAATTAAATTACAATGCAGTTTAATTATTCATTTTTATTACATATACTCTTTTGGACCATGTGAGTACATGATGACAGAATTGTAATTTTTGTTTGGGTGAACTATAACTTTAGTAATTTATTTTCTTAATTGTATTATTATTACTATGAAAATATTAAATTATTTATTTAATAAAATTATACTCTAATAAACGAAAACTACCAGTAGGTGGTGGTAAATGGCTTAATCATTATTTCATCGAGTCATTTATTCATTCGTTTGATTTGTTCAAATGGCTGATTCATTCAGGAGTGAAGTAAATGGTTCATCGATTCATTAGGTTTGATCGACTTGAAGCGGATCATCACCATCAGACTGATCGTTGAGTGACATCAAAGTACCGCAAGAGCTAAGCGAGCAGACGACTTGTTGTGCTTTTGAATCGCTGTCGTGGTACTTTGATGTCATACACCAATCGGTCTGTGCAGCGCCACTTCAAATCCAACATGACCATGGCCAATGGTTCACCAAATCCTTTCAAAATGTGGATTAAAAATGAAGTGCCACTGTGGGTAGCTCAAGGTTGAACAGTTCTGATTTGTCTTTATATTTTGTGTATAAAATGCATTTATAAATTTAACACATAATTTTTGCTCCATAATTAATTAATCTAATTAACGGATTAAATTACCAGCCCTAATATATATATATATATATATATATATATATATATATATATATATATATATATATATATATATATATATATATATATATATATATATATATGTGTGTGTGTGTGTGTGTGTGTGTGTGTGTGTGCGTTTGTGTGTAAATAATAAGTGAGTCATTCATTCAACCGATTCACTCAAACAGCTGATTCATTCAGAAATGCAGGAAATTATCTTTATGAATGAGTCACTGAATCATTATTTGTTCACTCAATGCATGAATTCATTCGGTAACGAAACACTGTGTCGCTTAAAAAGTTAAAAGTTTTATTGTGGTTTTGTATTAAACTTTCCATTTGCAAAGTTCAAAACTGTGTCTAAAATTTAACTCATATCTTTTTGATTATTGAACTTTCACAATCGTGCAATTGTCCCCCATCACACAGCCAGTCGTTGATCTGCATCATGTGTGTCGGCAACTGCATCAGTGTAAGATTGTTATTTATAATGTTATTTCCCCCATTTAATAGCACCAAATAATAATAAGAAATAATGTTTAAAACTAAAGCTGAAAACTTAACCAGATCTCTTCATCTGAAACCATATCAGTCATTTATTAGTGTTTGGTTTCAGTGTGTGTGTGTTTTTTTTTTTTTTTGTGTCCGTATTTGCAAATGTGTGGGTGAAGTTGAGAGAGACTCCTCCTTAACAGTAAACACGAGCAGACTCTACCCTTTCTTTCCCTCTTCACTTGCACTCTATTCCTCCTTTCCTGTCTTAGAGTTTGTTCCTGCAGCTGCTCTGGAGTCTTGGAAAGAGCCGCTTGGACAGGCTTTTAAATATAAAGTCACCATCTCTGAGCTGAGGAGAACTGGAGCAGCGACGGTCAGCCAATGCAAGAGGAGGAGAGAGATTCAGGAAAGAAACTACAGGTGAGCAGAGAGATGACGAATAACCCCCCCCCCCCCCCCCAAACAAAAAGCACTGCCTATGAGCTGTGAGACGTAGTTGACAGGAAGTTGGAGTGTATTGTATTATTTATAAGTATCTTTGATCAAATTGTATGGATGAATAAATACATTTATAGAGAAAATGTAAAAAAACGTTCTCCTTTTTGACTAATAGGGTTCGAATCCTTGTAAGTCAAGAGTAATTCGGTGTGAAGTGAAGTCACTTAATTTGTCTAAACATCAAGTGTTTTATGGTTTTATAGAATTATATTTTTAAGCCATGATTCTAAAGCAAAATAGTGTTCAAAATTATCACATCAATAATACTGAAATCCTAATTTAAACTGGGTTTTATGTTACAAACAATAAAAAAAAAATATATATATATATATTCTACAAAGTATATATATATCAATACAATTACTATACAATCCATTTAGTTATAAAAATAAAATCCATTTAGCTTTGAACATTATATAAGCAGGATCAACTGCCTAAAATGATACAAAAAAATATTGCTACTTACTATGCAATCACATTATAATTGCTGTTAATAGTGTTCATCGTCTGGTTGACTATGTCTTGTATTAACTTAAAGCATGAATTGTTGTGACATGACACCTGACCCAGATCGACCCTCAGATGGTTTAATTGGTAAGCGCTGTACTCGCTGACCCCTCCACTAACATCCTCTTCCTCTGTTCTCTACTACATCTGCTTTACAGATCAGAGCTAACATTGCTGTAGTGGCACAAAAAGAGAGCGCTTAACACCACTTGGTTAGATATTTTGCTAAAACGCATAGATTTAAGTACTTCCAGTTATATGAAAATATATTTGTGTTTTATAAGCGTTTGTGTTTGTTTTGTTGTGTGTATGATGGTTTCTCAGGGACTCAAGCCTCTTTAAGGAGCTTTTCTATAAGTAGGTGCACATCTTTTATTGGGTCATGTTTTGAAGTGTTTCCTTTTCTGTATTCAATAATTAGTCATCTCACTTTTTCTACATGTCGGTGTTTAAGTTTTATGTGGACGTTTATTGTGAGAACTATTTTGCCCTCATGCTCTATTTGACCCAAGACTATTGCAATACCTCAAAACTACACTGAAACAGCCAAAACAGGGGTGCGTTTCCCAAAAACAACTATGGTCGCAAGTTCTGGCATTACCAAAATTTCTTTTTAAAGAAGATATGAGTATTTTTGTTCAGTAGAGGCATTAAAAAGGCACAGTAAGACATTTAAATGATATTTAAAAAATATATATTTAAAACTTTTTACTGATATTGTACATGGCAGATTTTTTTTTATGGTGCTTTATTACAAAACAATAACATATAATATCATGTTTTAAAGACGTGCAGAGGATTTTCAGATTGGTGGTCAGAAAACACACAGGTGAACTAGCTATTTCGGGATAAAGATGAAAAGGAAGAAGAATTTAGTGGAGGACATCTCCACGCTTATCACCCTCTCGGACCATCCTGAAAAAGCCTACGGGAGCATGGAGGTACCACAACCATCTGTGTGTGTGTGTGTGTTTAAATAAGTGCAGGTTTACAAAAATCATCAGTGGTCACAAAGAGAGGAAGCTAATTAGCAGTTAACAATGTATGAAAACATGCCAAATTTCCTCACCTCTCACCATTAATATCTATGATAGACATACATTACAGGTTTTCCTACGAATTTTCTATATGAATATCAGTTCTTCATAAACATATTGATAATGGATATGTCTGCATGTTACTCACAGATGAGTGCAGCACCTCAGGAAAACAAGAACGTGTTCAGTGATGGGGTCACCCGGATCGGTGAGGACTGGGCAGACAAACACAGCAATCAAAAGACTTGAATTTTGACAAAGAAATTCTCTAATAACAACATTTCCCATTCATTTGTCTATCAATGTCTGATAAATAGTTATTTCTGAATATGTCTGAATATTTTTATTTTCAATTAATTTGATCAACATGAAGACATCGTTGTGAATGTGTGGTCAGATTTTGTCTTGGTGTGGGAGGAATCTGTAAACCCCCTGAAGTTTGCAGAATCAGATGAAGTATCGTCCGGTTCCTCTCGTGACACTCACAGGAAGTGGAGGGCAGAGTTTCTTTCCAGACTCCAGACTGCCGGCCTTCATCAGGAGACGGTAGGTAATGCCATTACATTTACATGTACTACATACATCATGTGCATCGAGTTCTAGATTTGGGTTCCAGCCACAGTCCTATACAGCCTTGTGAAAAAGAAGTGTACTTATTATGGAAATAGGCATAATATAAAAGCATATACTTAAGCTCAAACTGAATGTAATGTGTTTGGAAAACATAATGATTTAAAATGTACTTTAAAGTAAGCAAGGCTTTATTACAATGTGCACTTTTTAAAAGTTTTCTTAAGTGTGTCAAGAAACTGTCATGAAGTCATTTATTTCATTAATGTTATCTGCAGTTTTTAAAAACTATACTTTACAAGTGCACATTCAATACATTTAAGTGCACTTCTTTTTCACAAGGCCAGGCATTGGAATATTCCTGCATACATGGCTGGAGATTCAAGACATTGGTTATACAGCATTAGTTTTTTTATTACTTTTCCACAACACTTCTGAACACCTTCCACACTGTCTGACAACACATAAATGCATCTGTTTAGCCTGGGCTGGCAGTCCTAAATACTAAACAACTAAAACTAATTTAAGATTAACAGTAATTAATACTACTCAAAATTGCCACATTCTGATGAATATTTATGCCAGGGTTGCTAGGTTTTCAAAACAGAACCCGCCCAATTGCTACTCAAAACTACCCTAAACTAGCCCAATCGCATTTCGAGAGGGGCTCTCTATAAAAAATCTCATTCCTGGGGGTACATATCATGTTATCGTGGTCGCTTTAACTCACTGACATGAAAAACAATCGGCGGCAACAGTGATAAAGTAGACCAATAATGCTGGAAAACCACAGACTTGGCAATACTGATTTATTCATAGCATGCTCTAGAGTTAAAACATTTTCTTTAAGGATGCTTCAACATCTTTAAAGAAGGATCAACACCTAAGTGCCCTTTTAAATAACCAAAATCAGATCTTATTAGGTGTCCCAAACCAAACTGTCTCTGTGTCTCGAGGTCCACTTTCCTGCAGTTTAGCTCCAAACCTGCTCAAACTCACCTGCTGTAACTTTCTAGTGATCCTGAAGACTTGATGAGCTTGTTCAGTTGTGTTTGATCAAGTTTGGAGCTAAACTCTGCAGGAAAGCGGACCTCGAGGGCCAGATCCCCTGTTCTAATGTCATTTTTTTTCTCCTGCTGTGAATGTGTCTCAGAAAGAGGTTTTGCAGGAAAAAACTAAGACAACTTACGTCCTTCTGAGTGCGCCCTGGAATGTTCTGTGTTATTATGCAGAGGAGATCAGCCTTCGAGTGCCATTACAGGTAAATCATACCTGATCTTTTAAATCAAAAAGTAAATGATACACTCAAGTATAACTTACTGTTCTGCTCTGTCGGGTGTTTTCAGGTTGTGACTACTCCGATATCAAACTGGTCTGAGAAGATCCTAGAAAAACTGCACATCCCGAACATAATGGCACAAGATGTGCCTAACCTTCCGCCGGACTACTACACCTGCCAGTTCCACACCAATAAACTAGAGAGGTACTGATCCAAGAAGCCTGCTGGTCATCAAATTAACATTAGCCATGTTTCCATCCAATGTTTGTGAATTAATCTTTGGAAAAATTTGGATATTGCATAAAACATTTGAAAATAAGCAAGTTTCTATCCCATGTGTTTAAGAGAGTAAAATCTGGCACCAAGTATCAATGATAAAATAATGAAAAGTTGGCTCAAAATGGGTAGCATGTGGATTTTTTTTCTTACATAATAAGATTGTGAATCCAGGAATGTATTCAGTAAATGTGATTTCATTACAGAATAAATAAATAAATAAATAAATAATCCACCTCAGCTGAGCACATACATTTGTAAATGTATTGTACAAAATTATTATTATTTGTATTTTTTATTTTTGCATTTGTGACCAAAGTTTTTTTTATGCAGTAGTCCCAAAATTTGCATCAAAATGTGTGGATGGAAACATAACTATTGACAGCCCTACTTCAAGAATATGCACCTCACACAGTTTTACCAAGTTGAGGGTTTGTGAATAAAATAAGTGAGCTTAAAAACAGTAAACCAGTAAACATGTATCCAAACCCTGCGTGCCTAACAAAGAGGATCTGAGCCTGTCATGCAGCACACAGTTCATACAGTTTAGTGTTTGCAGAGTCAGCACCTCCTTAAAGACTAACACATCACACACTCCAAACACACACTTACACAAAGTTCTTGCTGTGCCAAATGACCCATTTATTTACTCACACACACCTACAAACAACTTGTGTAATTTAATTTGGTTATATAAAGATGATATATTATTGGTTAAAATATAATTCATATAATATAGCATCATTTTCAACACAAGCAACAAGTTTACCCTAATGAAGTTATTTTAAGAAATTAGTGTAATTGTTTTGGGAAGAGCTCAGATATGAGATGTGCGGTCTCATGAATAAATATCACTTGTGAAATGCTTTACAATAAGGTTCCATTAGTTATTTTTAACTAAGGTAGTTAACCAATGTTAACTAATGAATGTTTTTGTATTTTTGTATGTTTTATTGTATATACTGTTATAAAGAGTGTGCAAAGAGAGTGATTAATAGAATACATGATCTTACTCTAATCTTTAATGCTGCTTTTAGGTTTCTTGGTCATGAAAACAAGGATACCTTTTTCAAGACCACACAGAGGCATCAGATAGTGAGTTTTGAGAGGTTTTTTTGTTTTGTTTGTTTGCTAAGCGATACGACATGATTGAGCTTTATACTGACACCTGTGGATTCAGCATTGCATGAAAGTTTTCAGTTACCAAAGCCAAAGAAACTTTTGCAAGCATATTTGCATATTTGTCACTCAAGATTCATTTATTTAAAAAAATGAGTAGTGTGTACAATGACTGTACAATGGACAAACATAATTTTTCACTTTCTGTAACACTGGTCACACTGGTCTGTCAATTTTCTGTAATATCTCTGTTCTTGTTCTAAAGCTGTATGAGATATTAGCCAGGACTCCATATGGATCGTTGAAGAGAGGGGAGGTTGGCATTGGCAGACTGGTTAGTGAGCACGTTCTCACTGCTGCTTTTCCCTTACATGAGGTACCGTAGTCTTCTACATGATATCAGAATATTACTTAAACACACTAATTATGCACATATTTATTTCTTTGTTTACATTTGTAGCACTAATTATTTTTCAATCATGAAATCAAAACTGACCTTTTTTATGCATGTTCTTTCATTCTTAATGGATGTTCTTCAACATTTCACACACACTCACGTACACACACACACACACACACACACACACACGAAGTCTTTATAATATTTCCTTAATCTATGCAAGCACTATATCGTGTTGATTTTGAACAGGCAATGATTTGTGTTCTTCTCATTAGGGTCCATTTGAGATGCCAGAGACTCCAGTAGATCCACAGTCTCTCAACATGAGACAGATCCTGCATCACTACTGGGCTCGCTGGGCTTGCTGGAGGAAGTACCAACCTCTGGATCACATTCGTGAATACTTTGGCGAAAAGATAGCTCTCTACTTTGCATGGTTAGGTATGACTGAACCTACAAATGTTTATACCAGAACAAAAAAACAACAACTGTATCTATCATATTTTTATAATAAAAATAATAATTCATATATATATATATATATATATATATATATATATATATATATATATATATATATATATATATACTGTATACACACACACACAGGTGCTGGACATATAGCATCAATAAGTTGATTTCACTAATTCCATTCAAAAAGTGAAACTTGTATATTATATTTATTCATTACACACGACACAGACTGCTATATTTCAAATGTTTATTTCTTTTAATTTGAATGATTATAACTGACAATTAAAGAAAATCCCAAAATCAGTATCTCAGAAAATTAGACTATTGTGAAAAGGTTGAATATGGAAGACACCTGGTGCCACACTCTAATCAGCTAATTAAATCAAAACACCTGCAAAGGGCTTTAAATGGTCTCTCAGTCTAGTTCTGTAGGCTACACAATCATGGGGAAGACTGCTGAGTTGACAGTTGTCCAAAAGACGACCATTGAAACCTTGCATAAGGAGGGAAAGACACAAAAGGTCATTGCAAAAGAGGCTGACTGTTCACAGAGCTCTGTGTCCAAGCACATTAATAGAGAGGAGAAGGGAAGGAAAAGATCTGATAGAAAAAAAGTGTACAAGCAATAGGGATAACCGCACCCTGGAGAGGATTGTGAAACAAAACCCATTCAAAAATGTGGGGGAGATTCACAAAGAGTGGACTGCAGCTGGAGTCAGTGCTTCAAGAACCACTACACACAGACGTATGCAAGACATGGGTTTCAGCTTCGCATTTCTTGTATCAAGACACTCTTGAACAACAGACAGCATCAGAAGCATCTAAAGTCAAAAAGGACTGGACTGGTGCTGAGTGGTCCACAGTTATGTGCTCTGATGAAAGTAAATTTTGCATTTCCTTTGGATATCAGTCTGGAGGAAGAGAGGAGAGGCACAGAATCCACGTTGCTTGAGGTCCAGAGTAAAGTTTCCACAGTCAATGATAGTTTGAGGTGCCATGTCATCTGCTGGTTTTGGTCCACTGTGTTTTCTGAAAATGAATGGGCAGAGAGTCAGAACTGCACTTTCACTGGTCACCGGGACATAAAAATAGCATGTATAGAAACAGCAGTGAAATATGATAAAAATCGATGAAAAAAATGTATGACTTTGCCCCAAAATAAGGTTTAAAATGCCTTTTTCCCCACAGGATATACCTTTACTACACATGCGCAAGGGTTCCTCAACTGTGCGCATACATCAGTGGAGCCAAACGATAGGCTTAAATGTTTCCCGGCTTGACTGTTAAAAGCAGATGATTGGCTTTCCAGCGGGAGGGGCGAAACATGTGCACACAACCGCCATCTTTGCCATTATGGGTTTTCCTTATATAGTTGTATTGAGGATTGAGGAAGTGACATGTCTCTTATAAACTGTCTCTGGATATATATCAGTCTGTGTGTAATTAATGAATATAATATACAAGTTTCACTTTTTGAATGGAATTAATGAAATCTACTTTTTGATGATATTGTAATTATATGACCAGCACCTGTATGTATGATTGATATATATATATATATATATATATATATATATATATATATATATATATATATATATATAATATTATTATTATTATTATTATTATTATTATTATTATTATTATTATTATTGAGTAATTCAACCAAATTTATGTTAGTTAATATGGTGAATTTTATAATTGTGTTCCATTTGTAAACATAAGTTAACTACATTAATTAACATACCTATTAAGCATTTATCATTTTTAGTTCATGTTAATCTGTTAATATTGTTTTATGTACTTGAGCTAACTTGAACTAACAATGGTCAGTTGTTTTTTAATTAACTAAAATGAACAAAGATCAATAAATACAGTAATACATATGTTGCAAATTGTTAGTTAATGCTAGTTAATGCAGTAACTAAAGTTAAGTAATGACACTCTATTGCAAAGTGTTACCATTAATGATTTTGTTAATACTGATTAGGAATACTTAATAATAAGAAAAAATGAAATAAAAATGCACCAGAAATCTTAACTTAAACTGTTTCTATCATAACAGGCTGTGACTAGCTTTCTGTCCGTATTTCTTATTTCCTTATTTCTGTAGGTTTCTACACAGGCTGGTTATTACCAGCAGCAGTAGTGGGTTTTATTATTTTTCTATTTGGCATCTGGCTGATGATCACTGATGTGGCAGCGTGAGTATTATCACAGTCTTGTTAATAATGGCATAATGTTGATGATCCAGCGCTGATCGTGACCTTTGACCCCACAGAGAAGAACTTTGCTCCAGTGGAGGCGCATTTGTCATGTGTCCACTATGCCACATCTGCAGCTACTGGAATCTCTCCAGCATCTGCTATACTTATAAGGTGACTTTTCTACAAGTTTTTAAATTATGTACAGCATTTTGGTATAAAGCCAAAAATAACATTCTCTGTGAATTAGCTATCACATTTTGTTCTCAAAAGACTTGTTCATCCATTTTCAATAGGCAGGCTTACTATTTGACAATGGAGGAACTGTGTTCTTCAGTATATTCATGTCTCTGTGGGCCGTCACCTTCCTGGAGTACTGGAAACGCACATGCTCCATACTGTCCCACCGATGGGACTGCTTCGAATTTGAAGAAATAGAGGTGATTAAATTAGTTACAGGGTGTCTTAACCTTCAATATTAACTAGTCCTCAAAAAAAAATGCTTTACCTCTCTTGCTTTCCATAATATTTCCATTCCGATGTTAGGAGAGGCCAAGACCAGAATTCACAGCATTGGCACCCATGACGGTTCGTAATCCTGTGACTGGGGCTGAAGAACCCTATTTCCCAGAGAGTCAACGACTGAGTCGTACTCTAACTGGTAATATGGTCATCATTCTAATGGTTAGTCAATGGATTTCCATCTCACATCTGTTGGGAAATCTTTAGTAATCCCAAAACGTTCAATGACTCAATATTATTCTTTGTGCTTGCAGATTGCCATTGTTTTGATATTCCTAATAGCCATTATCCTGTATCGAACTATCCTAAGTATCATTATCTACAGATCACAGAATGAGTTCTTCATAATTTTCGTAAGTTTCTTTGAATTTATTTTGATTCCTGAACAGATTATCTTTTGATACCTGACCAAATTATCTACATAGTGAATAAAGATTATGAAGTGACTGTTGCTCTTTTTGATTAGATCATTTGCACGTACATTTACATGATAATTTACATTATCTGACACTTCTATTCAAAATAACTTAAAAACCCTTGGGAAAAAGAAGTGCACTTTTAATAAAAGTACTCATTATGAAAACAATATTCTTAAAGGTCACGTTTTTCGTTGTTGTTTTTTTTTAAAGCTTTGATTGTGGTTACAGTGTGCAATATAACGTGTTCATGTTTCGCGTGTAAAAAACACAATTAACTTTTCTGTATATTTTCACACAATTAACCTGTATACCGCTGTTTTAACTGTCATAAAAACAGGCTGATGACTTTCTTGTTCTATGAAGTCCCTCCTTCAGATATACATAACGAGTTCTGATTGTGCCAGCTGTTCCTGTGTTGTGATTCGACAGCAGCTGAGCACACGCTGCCCTCCTGGAAACGCGATTGGGCTAGTTTTGGAGTAGTTTTGAAAAGCAAGTGGGCAGGATTTGTTTTGATAACCTGGCAATCCTGATCTGAACGCACGTGTTGGAGATGTACTACGAATCACAGGAGCGCCTTTACTGATGAGATGTGCACGAAAATCACATTTGATTTTTTGCACATCACTACCATCTAGTTTCACAAAGCTAAACATTGTTGTCCTTTGTGTAATGAGTTACAGAAACTTAAACGCGCCAACTTAAATAATAAAATACACTTACCAGTTGTTGTCCATAAACAACGCCTTCTCCAGACAAAGAGGGAACAGCTCCATTTTACAAGAATAATCTTTGTGCGAATCCAGCATTAAACTGATTGAGATTGAGCAAACTGTCCTCAGCAAAATGTGCTGCACATGGGAAACCCAGTTAAACATAAATTGTAACCATTGACCTCTAAGTACAGTATCCCTGGGAAGCCCAAACAAAGATTTTTGGACTCTGAGATGAAAATAACAGCGCTTCGACGACATGGCGATAAACGCAACTCTTCCTTCTTCTCTGTGCGAGCACAACAAGACCACGCCCCCTTTTTTGTGTATTCTTGTGGGCGGAGGTTAGTCAAAAAACGGTTTTAGTGACGTCATTACTGCAGGATGTAGAGTGATGTAGTCCAAACTGGTTGCTTGGCATTGAACTTTGAGCTTTAGAATTTTACGGATATTATTTATACTCTAACAACAACATTACACACTAACTAAAGTTTGAAACATGGGATCACAAAGAACGATACCTTAATTAGGACTTAGGTACATCTTTATATATAAATTCACAATTACTCATATTAAAATATGGTTAAAGAATACTAAAATACATAATATAGTATAAACTAAAATATAATTTAATGTAATTGCTATTGAAACTTGTGTGTCATGTTTAAATACATTTAATTACACATTTATAATGAAGAAGCTGCAATTTAGAACATTTAAAATATATTAACTTTCAATTTATTATCAAATGATATTAATATATATATATATTAATATATATATATATATATATATATATATATATATATATATATATATATATATATATATATATATATATATACACACACACACACACACACACATTTTGTCAAGGATACGCGGGACTCAGATGCAGGTAACAGAGTTTATTAGCCCACACTGGGCAAACAGGGAAAAAAAACAGAAGAATGGCTACTCCTCAGAGTAGAGCAAAAGAAATCTATCAGCGGGGACCAGTCCAAGCGTCTTCTGTGACGCAACGTCAGGTCTCATCCACCAGAGCGTCGTTGGGGGACGCAGCGTCAAGTCACACCAAAATCCCTGAAGGAAAGGACAGAGTGCAGAGAGGAGCTGGGGGTCAGGTCTCAGAAGATCCAAAAGAGAGGTGAGGCAGGGACCGGAGGCAGAACCAGTCTAGACTGACAAGAGCAGTACCCGGGGAAAGAATACAAATCCAAAAACACGACAAGGCAGGACTAGGCAGACAGGTTGAAACAATCACACTCGAAGCACAAAACAATCACAACGGTCTGACAAAAGACAGAGCACGAGAGGAACTAAAATAGAGGAGAGCTAATGAGGAAGGAGTGGCTACAGGTGTGACGGAACACAGGGAATTAAGGGTAACGAGTGGGAGGGGGAAGAAACACTGACAGCAGAACACATGAGCTGTCAAAACAAAACCCATGTGTTCTGAGACTAGACACACAGACAACAAGACAAAAATATAG
>NC_068419.1:359139-384017 GCF_023724105.1 Carassius gibelio | reverse complement strand
GGTGCTTCCAGAAGTCATAGGTCCTCTTCTGACTATTATTAATTCCTCATTGTCATTAGGATATGTCCCCAAAACCTTCAAACTGGCTGTTATTAAGCCTCTCATAAAAAAGCCACAACTTGACCCCAGAGAACTTGTTAATTATAGACCAATCTCGAATCTCCCTTTTCTGTCCAAGATACTAGAAAAGGTGGTATCCTCACAATTATATTCCTTCTTGGAGAATAATGGTATAAGTGAGGATTTCCAGTCAGGATTTAGACTGTATCATAGTACTGAGACTGCTCTCCTTAGAGTTACAAATGATCTGCTCTTATCATCTGATCGTGGGTGTATCTCTCTATTAGTTTTATTGGATCTTAGTGCTGTGTTTGACACAATTGACCACAACATTCTTTTGCATAGACTTGAACACTTTGTTGGCATCAGTGGAAGTGCATTAGCATGGTTTAAATCGTACTTATATGACCGCCATCAGTTCGTAGCAGTGAATGAAGATGTATCATATCGATCACAAGTGCAGTATGGAGTACCTCAAGGCTCAGTACTAGGGCCGCTACTCTTCACGCTTTATATGTTACCCTTGGGAGATATCATCAGGAAACATGGTGTTAGCTTTCACTGTTATGCTGATGATACGCAGCTCTATATTTCCTCACAGCCTGGTGAAAACACCAATTTGAAAAACTAATGGAATGCATAGTCGATATAAAAAATTGGATGACGAGTAATTTCTTACTGCTAAATTCAGAAAAAACAGAGGTGTTAATCATAGGGCCTAAAAACTCTGCTTGTAATAAACTAGAACACTGTCTAAGACTTGATGGTTGCTCTGTCAATTCTTCGTCATCAGTTAGGAACCTAGGTGTGCTACTTGATCGCAATCTTTCCTTAGAAAGCCACGTTTCTAGCATTTGTAAAACTGCATTTTTCCATCTCAAAAATATATCTAAATTACGGCCTATGCTCTCAATGTCAAATGCAGAAATGTTAATCCATGCATTTATGACTTCAAGGTTAGATTATTGTAATGCTTTATTGGGTGGTTGTTCTGCACGCTTGGTAAACAAACTACAGCTAGTCCAAAATGCAGCAGCAAGAGTTCTTACTAGAACCAGGAAGTATGACCATATTAGCCCGGCCCTGTCCACACTGCACTGGCTCCCTATCAAACATCGTATAGATTTTAAAATATTGCTTATTACTTATAAAGCCCTGAATGGTTTAGCACCTCAGTATTTGAATGAGCTCCTTTTACATTATACTCCTCTACGTCCGCTACGTTCTCAAAACTCAAAACTCAAAGGCAATTTGATAATACCTAGAATATCAAAATCAACTGCGGGCGGCAGATCCTTTTCCTATTTGGCGCCTAAACTCTGGAATAACCTACCTAACATTGTTCGGAAGGCAGACACACTCTTGCAGTTTAAATCTAGATTAAAGACCCATCTCTTTAACCTGGCATACACATAACATACTAATATGCTTTTAATATCCAAATCCGTTAAAGGATTTTTAGGTTGCATTAATTAGGTAAACCGGAACCGGAAACACTTCACATAACACCGTACTTTCTACATCATTAGAAGAATGGCATCTACGCTAATATTTGTCTGTTTCTCTCTTGTTCCGAGGTCACCGTGGCCACGAGATCCAGTCTGTGTCCAGATCAGAGGGTCAGTGCAGTCACCCGGATCCAGTACGTATCCAGACCAGATGGTGGATCAGCACCTAGAAAGGACCTCTACTGCCCTGAAAGACAGCGGAGACCAGGACAACTAGAGCCCCAGATACAGATCCCCTGTAAAGACCTTGTCTCAGAGGAGCACCAGGACAAGACCACAGGAAACAGATGATTCTTCTGCACAATCTGACTTTGCTGCAGCCTGGAATTGAACTACTGGTTTCGTCTGGTCAGAGGAGAACTGAGCCTGGTTTCTCCCAAGGTTTTTTTTCTCCATTCTGTCACCGATGGAGTTTCGGTTCCTTGCCGCTGTCGCCTCTGGCTTGCTTAGTTGGGGTCACTTCATCTACAGCGATATCATTGACTTGATTGCAAATAAAAACAGACACTATTTCAACTGAACAGAGATGACATAACTGAATTCAATGATGAACTGCCTTTAACTATCATTTTGCATTATTGAGACACGGTTTTCCAAATGAATGTTGTTCAGTGCTTTGACGCAATGTATTTTGTTTAAAGCACTATATAAATAAAGGTGATACTGATAATGAAAACTGCACAAAATTAAAGGGTGTTTCAGAGATAAGTGTGCTCTATAGCCTCATTGCATATATATTTTCCTGTATACTGTATCTTTTTTTAAGGAACCCTACTTAAAACCCAAACTCATTTGGGAGGGGCACCTTGCTACAATCTGGGTAGCCATCAAAGTCAACAAGAACACCCTTGATATACTTTGAACTTACACTTAAGAGAGGTAACGTGGAGCTTGAATGGAAACTTTCTACTCCTCACGTGCACCATTTACAACCCCATGCTTGATCCTGCCTCACTGCAATGGTGGCCATGGGAACCGAACCATGGAGTGTAGGGGCTCAACTCTCATCCCTCGAGAGAGTCAAGCCTTGGTGGGACCGATTATTGTGACTGCATCACACAACACCCATTTAACTCAGAGAGCTAAGCTTGCTTAATTCAAGCATCACTTTAATCTCATCGAGAGCTAGACATGCTCTTGCAAATGCTGACTGAAATCCCTCTGGAGAGAACAGAAAAGAAAAGCTCTTTACCCATCTGCATCACACCTAGCACATCCACTTTCTCATATTACAGATATCCTTATTTGTATAAAAAATTAGAAACAACATGGAATTGTATTTGAAAAAAAGTGAAAGTGATGTGACAAAGCCTAATATGGCAATTTATACTCTGAATTCATGCTCTGCATTCAACCCAAGGGGAAGTCATGGACAGGGTAAGTCGTGGCCTATTGGTTAGAGAGTATAACTCCTAACCCTAAGGTTGTGGGTTTGAGTCTTGGGCTGGCAATACCATGACTTAGGTGCCCTTGAGCAAGGCTCTGAACCCCAAAACTGCTCCCTGGGCACTGCAGCATTTTTGGCTGCACACTGCTCCAGGGGTGTGTGTGTTCACTGCAGTGTGTGTGCACTGTGTGTGGCTGTATGTCACGTCACTTTTATCCAAAGTGAACATACGCAGAGCAGTGGGCAGGCATTTATGCTGCGGCACCTGGGAAGCAGTTGGGTGTTCGGTGCCTTGCTCAGGAGAGAGTGCTGTATATTTACTCCCCCCACTTATAATTCCTGCTGGCCAGAGACTCGAATTTGTAACCGACTCCGACTCTGTAACCATTAGGGCACTACTCAGTAAAACAACTACAGAACCCGTAGTCAAGTTTTTTTTTCTTTCCAAAAATTGGATAAACAAGAAATGGTAAGTGCTATTAATAGGTCAAGTGCTGGCAAAAAAGATGAGTCTTTAGATGTTTTTTGAAAATGAGTAATGAAGCTGTTTGAATTGAGATTTCAAGGTCATTACACCAGCTGGGAACAGTCCAGGAAAAGGTCTGTGAACGTGATTTTGAACCTCTTTGATGGCATGCCACAGCTCACTGAGGTCTTGGTTTGCTCTTTTGAAAGTTTTGGCATTGTCTGAATAAATGACCTTGCACAATCCTCTTCTAGAAACAAATCGCTTAAGTGCTAACAGGAAGCTTTCTGTTGACTGACTTGATACAAGCTCCAAATGCACTGCTCTGGTGAATGCACATGTGAACAGAGCAACATAAGCCTTGCATAGAACATGATCATTCTACAGTGGACCTGCAAAGTCTATACCAATCATGGCGAATGGAGGGGTCTTTATTATTCTGTCTCGTGGGAGTGGAGCCGTTTCCTGTTGTGCGGGTTTTGCTTTAAATCTTTTGCAAACAGTACATTTTGACAGGACACCCTTTACGAGTTGTCTGCCTCGCAAAATCCAGTGTCTACTTCTTATTTGTACAAGAGTGTCTCTTAGACCAGAATGCATGGTAACTTCATGGTTGTACTGGACCAGCAGCTCACAATATCTGCCTTTGCTAGGTAGAATCCATGGGTGTTTTTCTCTGTAACTGAAGTCCGACTGTTGCAATCTGCCTCCAACACAGAGCAATTCATCAGCATCAAGGAAAGGTTTCAGATCTCTGATTTTGGAATCTGAATTCAGGGTTTTTCCAGCTTTCATCAAACTAATCTCATGACTAAAACTGCAAACTTGTGTCACTTTGGTCCAGTACTTCTCAGCCTCAAATATTTCTTCAGCAGTCAACTCACCTCTTCTCCTTGAGTTTGAACTTGTGTTGTGCATGAACCTCTTAATCCATGCAGTAACCCTCAATACCTTTTTCAGTTTACTGTACTTCGGTAAATCCAGCACAGGTTCTGTTTCACTTTGGTCACTGCTGCTGCTGAGTTGCACACTGATCTGCTGAACTTGTTTTAGCTCATAAGTCACATCTTCAACACTCTGATCTTCATCACTTTCCTCAGACAGATTTGGAGTAGTCAGAAATGGGGGTCCTTTCCACCACAGTCCGCTTTCTTTCAGATTTAGCTATGGTCTGACCTCTGGTAGGGAGATCTGCTGGATTGGCCTTGCCTTTGCAGTGAGACCACATTGCCGGGTTGGTTAAAGACTGTATTTCAGCTACTCTGTTTGACACAAACTGTTTCCATCTGTAAGCTGGACTGCGAATCCACTGTAGTACGATCATTGAATCTGTCCACAGGTGAACCTGTTGTAGCTCCATATTCAGAGGCTTTAGCAAGTTGTTTCCTAGTCTTGCTCCAATGACTGCTCCCATCAACTCAAGACGTGGCAGGGACATCTTTTTCAGTGGGGCTACCCTGGACTTTGAAGCAACGAGGCATGTAGACTTTGTTCCATCATCTGCCTCTCGCAGCAAGTATGCAACTGTACTGTAAGCTTTCTCACTTGCGTCACAGAGCACGTGAAGTTGTTGTGCATCATGCTTGTGCTCAGATTTTATTCCATACCAGCTGGGAATGACTATGTGGTGGATCTGTGGAAGTTCTGAACACCAATTTTGCCATTCTTTTGCAAGATCTGTAGGCAGCTCCTCATCCCAGCCAAGGCCTCGTATCCACATCTCTTGAAAAAGGCATTTCACCCGCACAGTGAAAGGAGTTAGAAAGCCTATTGGGTCGAATATGCGAGCAGAGAGTTTCAGAACGCTCCTTTTGGTGTTCTCTCTTTTTGCTACAGCGTCCAGCAATGCAGTCAGATCAAAGACAAAATCATCCTTTTCAGTCCTCCACACCAAGCCTAGCACCTTCAGTACAGCTCCTGGTGTCTCTGTCTCTGGCGCAAGCTCATTCATCATCATTTTCCATTTCTCCTTCAACTCTGGACAGTTCGTTGTCCATTTGCAAAGGTCCATGCCAGCTGTGGACATAATCTGTTTGGCATTAGCAGTTATGGAGAAAGCATTCTCTACATCACTTGCACTTGAGATAAAGTCATCGACATAAAGTGATTCCTTTATTATCTTTACTACCTCAGGAAGTTGGGCTTCATATTTCTTCAAATGTTTTCTCACTGTAGCTGCGAGGAGAAATGGGCTGGGAGATACTCCAAACACCACCCTCGTCATCCATAGCACACGCAGCTTCTCACCTCTGACTTCATGAGGCAGTGCATCAAGCCATAGGAATCGCACAGCATCTCGGTCCTTCTCAGCAAGATAAATCTGCAAGAAAGCCTTTTTGATATCTGCTGTAAATGCAATCGCATGCAGTCTGAACTGAATTAATATACTGAGCAGATCTGGATTCAGGTTAGGACCAGTAAGCAGACAGTCATTAAGTGATGGAGAGTCTGTGTCATGTGATGAGGCATCAAACACTACTCTGAGTTTTGTTGTTACCTTGTCTTCGCGGAGAACAGCATGATGAGGCATATAGTATTTCACAGTGGTCGGAGATGACTCCTCCTCCACTGCATCTTCGACAATGCCCTGCTCAAGGTAATCGTTCACAACTTCATTATATCGTTGACACATCACTACATCTGACTGCAACTTTCTCTTAAGGCCTTCAAATCTTTTCATTGCTATTCTGTAGTTATCTGGAAGTTCTGGCTTGTCAGGTCGCCACGGCAGTTCAACTTCATATCTTCCATCTTTGTACAGAGTTGTCTTTTCAAACTTGTGAAGAGCCTCCTCTTCCTCAGGACTGTCTGTCTGCTTCATGGTGATACCGAAAGACTCTATTTCCCACAAAGCTTTCAGATGCTCTGAAACCAGTGTGTCTTCAGTACCTTGTACTTGCATGCAGGCTGCATCAGCAACACTGGACATTTTGACTTTGCCTTGCACTGACCATCCAAAGATGCTCTCAATGGCTACAAGTGCATCTGTAATTCTTTCTACTCGGCCTGACACTATACGCCAGTAGTAATCGGCACCAATCAGCATTGACAACTCTGTATCATAAGTGCCGTCGTCTGTATGATCTGCTAACTGCAAGCCTTTTCGTTCCAGCTCCGCTTGGATGTGCTCACCTGGGATCTTCATCACGGTTAAATATATTTATATATATACACACACACACACCTCTCAAACCTCTCAAAGCACCATACATGAAACTCTGAATTTCTGAACAGTGTTTTACACAAAGCACTTAGCAAATGCTTCTTTGAAATGTCTTTATTTAAAGCATTTATTTAGAGCAATGCTCGAATCCAATTGGCCTTTTGGAACATTATGAAGTTGGCTTTTGCCCTGAAAATGACGGTAATGGAATTCACTGAAAGGCTCCAAGTGAAGGTGGTTGTGAATGTGCGTAGATGTGTGTTAGTTGCAGGATCTGAGAATGACACCATTCCTCCATCATAGTCCAGATCAACTCTCACAAACTCAAGCTCCCATTTAACAAGAAAACTGGGCCCAAGCAGTCTGTACGGATCATACTGCATACACCAGACATCAATCCTAAAGAAATCTCATCCTTTCCTTTGGTTTGATGCTGTAATTACCCCAAGACTCCAGCATTCACTCTTTAACCTCCACGTCCCAGCAGTGTGTTCCTGAGTTTAAACCCTCTGAACCCAGAACACACCCACAGATGTCAAATCTCTCTGGATTATCAGGAAGCAGTTGTTTGTCCCAGATGTATCACACACTGGTCAGATCATCAGACAGGATGAGATATGGATGAGCTGGGTTTGGATACAGAATCACAGCAGCTGATGAGACACAATCAACAGCCGCTTTTATTCAGATGTTCATGCAGTGATCAAGAATGAACTGTACACAGATTATTTTGAATTATGGCACTCGTCCTATTGATCAAACAAATTTCAGATTTGCATCCCATGTCATATGATAATGACAAATATAATCAATCAAAGTGAACTGACGTATCACCCCACATCATGCTTTTATTTTGTTTATAGCTCATTTTGGTGTACTTAGGTTATTCACACATAATGCTAAAACCTGTCAATCTCCCTAGTGCTTTATTTCCAGTGTGTTTGTGTGGAACAGTTCATATTGTCTACAGACTTAACTCTTTTGGATAATGTCCAGCATCTTTTTACAGACTCTGAACGGCAGATTGCCCAAGTAATGTGACACATGAATCAAAGCTCCAGAAGGCATCTGCGGCTCTGGTTGTGAAATTTGGACTCTGTATGAGCATGCAGGAGTCAGAACTGCAGGGGCTTTGGATCAGAAGCAGAGAGACCAGAGACACCAGCAGATCACTTACCTTTCCATTGTGACTGTAAACATCTGCAGAACAAACACACATTTTATCATTTTGGCAAGGGAGGACGTGGTTTAGCGAACCCTGCAGCGGGGGAGAGTGTCAGGAGACGCGCGGTGAGTGAGTGTGTTAAGCCCAAATAACGAACACCAGTCTCTTGTTGCAGTAATTGGCGTGGGGAGAGTATAAAACACCAGCAGAAAGGGTGAGCAGAGGGTGGAAGGACGGGGAGGTTCGCCTGGAAGCCACGGTCCAACAAGCTGTGCCCGCCCACCTCCCTCTTCACAAAATGGGGCCTGAGGACGACCCGGAGACATTCCTGGATTTATTTGAGAAGTCAGCCGAGGTCCACTGCTGGCCGAGGACCAGTGGCCGATGTGCCTGGTCCCGCTGCTCTCCGGGGAGTCCCAGGTTGCGGCACAGCACCTTCTGGTGCGGAACCTCCAGGTTTTTGAAGATCTGAAGAGGGCCATCATCAAGCAAATGGTTGCTGGCTGACGGAAGCGACGTGGAGAAGATAATTGATCGTGTGGTGCTGGAGCAGTTCGTCACTCGGCTACCAAGAAGAACTGCCGAGTTGGTCCAGTGCCACCACCCCACATCACTGGAGTCTGCTATTGATTTTGCGGAGGACCATATGGTGGCATGCCCCAGGGTTGGCGAACCTCTCCCATCAGCTTCCCTCTCTCCTCCTTTTTTCTCCTTCTCTCTCTCGGCCTGTCCCTTTACCTAGGTCACGTCAGCCCGGCCCTCTTCGAGTGGACACCGCCCCTGTTTCCCCGCTTTCTCAATGCCAAATGCTCAACCCACTCCCTGCCACTGGAGCGGCGGGGAGGTCTGGGCCGCCCTGCTGGCGTTGTGGGGATCTGGACCATTTTGTGGACAAGTGTCCCATTATGAAGGTGGGGACGATGATCCGGGTCCCGGACATCCCGCAGGCTGCCCCCGGTCAGGCTGGGTGGTACCAAATACCAGTGAGTATTAAGGGGGGGTACCTATCAGGCGTTGGTGGATTCAGGATGTAACCAAAGCTCAATCCATCAAAGTTTGATACAATCCGGGGCATTGGATACGAGCCACATGGTTAAAGTATGGTGTGTGCACGGGGTTGTGCTTGAGTATCCCATTGCGCAAGTCGTTATTAAATTTAGTGGACAAAACCATAGTGTTGAGGTGGCAGTTAATCCGCACCTCCGGCATCCATTAATTTTGGGGATGAATTGGTCAGCGTTTAAATAATTATTGGGGGTTTTATGTACGGATGCCTCTTGGGGAAAGAATTCACCGGAGGGGAATGCGAGTGTGCAGGCGGGAGAGACTGAAGACAGCCGCATAACTGTCCATATTTTGCAATAATTAAAGATAGGTTGTATCGAGTGACCCAAGACACTCAGACACAAGTGAAGATACAACCCAGTTATTAGTTCCTAGGAGCCGCCGGGAAATGCTTTTTCAGGCGGCTCATTCTAATCCAATGGCTGGTCATTTAGGACAAGGAATGACACTAAATCACCTCATGACCTGTTTTTATTGGCCGGGCATTCACGAGAATGTGCGCAGGTGGTGCGCGGCTTGTCGTGAATATCAGTTGGTAAACCCATCGGCCACCACAAAAGCACCTTTGCACCCCCTCCCATTAATGGAGGTCCCCTTCGAGAGAATTGGCATGGACCTCATCGGGCCATTAGAGCGATCAGCACGAGTACATCACTTTAATCACCCAATTGGGGATTCCAAAGGAAATCCTCACTGATCAGGGCACGGCGTTTATGTCACGGACATTACGCGAACTTTATGAATTATTGGGCATTAAATCGATTCGAAACTCCCCACTTTGGGGCGGCTCTCTATGGATAATTTGTTACAGACCAAGAACCTGGGCGAGCCCGATAGTTTTAGTTCCGAAAACGGACGGCTCAGTGCACTTCTGTGTGGATATTCGCAAGGTGAATACTGTGTTGAAATTTGACGCATATCCAATGCCACGGTTTGACGAATTGCTTGACGGGTTTGGTAAGGCTAATTTTTTTTCCACATTGGACTTAAAAAAGGGTTATTGGCAGATCCCCTTGTCTCCATTATCCAGAGAAAAAACAGCTTTCACAACGGCGTTGGGATTACACCAATTTGTTACACTCCCTTTCTGGCTGTTCGGCACGCCGGCTACGTTACAGCGGCTGATGGACAGGGTGTTGCGGCCCCATGGTGCATATGCTGCTGCTTATCTAGATGATATCATTATATTTAGTAAGGACTGGCAGTGGCATATGCAACATTTGAGGGTGGTACTGCGGTCGCTGAGAGGGCCTGGGCTCACGACCAACCCGAAGAAGTGTGCGATTGTGTGCGTGGAGGTAAAGTATCTGGGTTTTCACTTGGGACATGGACAGGTGCATCCCCAAATTGATAAGACTGCAGAGGTTGCGATCTGTCCATGTCCCAATACCAAAAAGGAAGTGAGTGCGTTTTTTGGGCTGGCGGGATATTATAGAAGGTTTGTGCCTAATTATTTGGACCTCACCATCCCCTTGACTGATCTCACTAAAAAGGAAGCACCAGATACGGTTCAGTGGATGGAGCCATGACAGCAGGCATTTACCCAGGTGAAGGCTGCTCTATGTGGCGGGCCATTGCTTCACTCTCCTGATTTCTCTCTCCCTTTTTTTGTTGCAGACAGACGCGTCGGACAGGGGGCTGGGTGCTGTCCTGTCACAGGAGATAGAGGGGGAGGAACGGGCGGTGCTGTACATTAGTCGCAAGCTCTCTAAGAGAGAGACTAAGTACAGCACCGTGGAGAAGGAGTGTTCGGGCATCAGGTGGGCCATCCTCACCCTACGCTATTATATCCTGGGACGGGAATTCACCCTCTGTTCGGACCACGCTCCCCTGCAGTGGTTCCACCGCATGAAGGATACCAACGCGTGGATCACTCATTGGTATCTAGCTTAACAGCCGTTTAAATTCAAGGTGGTCCACAGGCTGGGTGTTCAGATGGCTGTGGCCGATTTCCTCTCCCGGAAGGGGGGTGGGGGGCTGCAGGCCGGATGGCTCCCCACCTGAGTCAGGCGGTGGGGGTATGTGGCAAGGGGGGCGTGGTTTAGCAAACCCTGCAGCGGGGGAGAGCGTCAGGAGACACGCGGTGAGTAAGTGGGTTAAGTACAAATAAAGTACACCTGTCTCTTGTTGCAGTGATTGGTGTAGAGAGAGTATAAAACACCAGACGAAACCGGAGCGGGGGATAGAGAGAAGGACTGCTGGCTGCTACATGTGAACTTAGTTTATGTTGATTGTTTTGTCTTTGGTTGGTGCATGATTTGCCCACTTTTTGTTTGGAATTTATAAATAAAGCAGTCAGTAGTCAAAGCCGACCCTGCCGTCTTCCCTCCTACACAACGAACATTGTTACAATCATCAATAACTCAATCAATCAGTGAATGATCTGAAATCAGATCTTTAGAAAAAAGACATCATTGACCTTCATGGTCTCCTCCGGGTCTTTAATTGTGTGTGAAAGAGCTGAGATGTGTCTGTTGATATCCTCAAGCTTCTCTTTCATCTTCTGCTTCTTCTGCTCCTCTTCCTTCCTCAATGCAGCGATTGTAGCTGCTTCTTCATCTCTGAGAAACTGATGATGCTTCTTAAACTGTTGTTTAATCTGATTTAATCTGATAGTGCTCAGCTTGAGACTGAAATCAAATTACATTCACGTCATCTCAAAGATCCAATTTATTCTGGAATAGCATGAAGAGTAATTTGCTAAATGTGGGTTAGTTAACTAATATTAACTTTCTGAAGTAGTACTGTGGTAGATGTTCTGTGTCTGTAAGGTCATAACACACATGAATCTCATCATGTTCTGTTCACAAAATTAAATGTCTTTTTAATACTTATGTAATAGAATTTGAAAGTACTGTATAGCAACTGAACTTTAAAATGTGGCAGCTATATCTGAATGAAATGGCATATTTTCCATATTAAAGAGCCACACAAATGGGAAATCAAAAATTACCTGTATTAAAGTGTATGATGTAGCTGTCCATCAGTGTAAACAATGTGCAAAGTAATTAAACAAAAAAAAAAAACACGATTTATAAAGTTATTGGCTTCTAAAGTAAGGAGTCGACTCTGAATCGCTGAAACGAGTTAATTGTAAAGGCAAGTTGGTTTTATTTTCACTCCCAAAGAATGAAGATCAGAAGAACCAATGGCTAAAAATTCATTTTTAGCACAATACCAGAGCAGTACAACAAACCCCTTTTGTTGTGTTCACAACATTTCACTGATGACTGCTATTCTAATCTCGGTGAGTTCAAGGCGGGATTTTCAAAGCGTTTGGCCATAAAAGAGGGTTCATTACCAACTTTCTTTGGACCAACAAGCATCTCCGAATCACAACCTCTAAGTATGATTATGAAGTTATGTGTTTGTTTTCTCCCGAGCATCTTATCAGTATGTCACGCTAGCACTATATGTTAACCCTCTGGAGTAGATTAACGCGGATACGTGTTATGAGTCATTTTCCCCTGATAACACCAAAAAGAACTTAAATTACACTTTCAGTTTTAATCATACGGATAAGAGCAATACATCAATCGAATCTGTAAAGGGTCTACTTTTTACATAATAACAACAAAACTTTGTGCACTTATAAAATAAAGATAACAAACAAGGTGTGCTGTCTGCAGCCTTTGTCTGCCCTTATCTTAATTTACAAACATGTCATTTAAATGAACTGTAACTCAGTGAATACTCAAAGAAGAGACATGAGAGAGATATCTATAGAAAGCTTGACATGTCTACTTTTAAACTAAACAAAAATCTGTGATAAAGTAATCCATATGAAAACAATGTGATGTCCATTTTTCACGTCTCCCTTCATTATATCTAATGTGACTAGCCCCTGCGCTGAAAGCGCTATTCAGATTCAAACTGAAGCGCGCGGCTTGAATACGCCCACACAGAAGAAAAAGCAGCGAGACTGTTCTTCATTTTTTTAATTTTACTGTTTGCTTCGCGATGAGAGGAATAAGACATAATTCACCCCAAAAAGATGCTAAAGCATTGTTTACCGTGAAGTTGTGTGCAGAACAACCAATCAAAACTGGGGGGCGGTGGGGGACCGGGGTAGGGCGGATTAATAGGTGAATGAAATACAGGCTTTATTTTAGACCCATGAAAGGCGGGATGAATTCTCCTGTACGCAGGAGGGAGTTTGAGGCGGACTGCCACCGGGCTAATGATCTTGGTTCCAGTAAGCGGGCCAATAAATTTGGGAGCCAATTTATTAGATACGGAGCGGAGAGGAATATTCTTAGTAGAAAGCCACACTTTTTGACCCACGACGTATACGGGAGGCCTAGACCGGTGGCGATCGGCTTTAGCCTTAGTGCACGCCCCCACTTGGAGTAGAGTCTCGCGGGCTCTAGTCCAAGTGTGGTGACACCTTTGGACGAAGGCATGAACCGAGGGGACTGGGAAAAATAGGTGGCTGGTACCCTACACTACACTCAAAAGGAGATAGGCCCGTAGCTGATATTGGTAAGATATTGTGGGCGTACTCCACCATAGACAATTGTTGGCTCCAGGAGGAAGGATTCTTGGAAACCAAACATCGCAACACCCTTTCCAAATCTTGGTTGGCTCTCTCGGTTTGACCATTGCTCTGGGGATGAAACCCTGAGGACAGACTTACAGTCACTCCCAGTAATCTACAGAATTCTTGCCAAAATTTGGACACAAATTGGGGTCCCCTGTCGGAAACCACGTCTATCGGGAGGCCATGTAAACGAAAGACGTGATCTACAATGGTCAACGCTGTCTCCTTGGCTGAGGGTAATTTGGGCAAGGGAATAAAGTGGGCAGCCATCGAGAACCGGTCCACCACGGTCAAAACTACCGTGTTGCCCGGGGAGGGCGGGAGGGCGGTAATAAAATCTAGAGCAATGTGGGACCAGGGTCTCGAAGGGACCGGCAGTGGTTAAAGTAACCCATCAGGGGGTCGATTGGAAGTCTTACCAGTGGCACAAACTGAGCAAGACAAAACAAAACTGTGAATGATGTGAGCCATTAGTGGCCACCAGAATCGTTGCTTGACCAAAAATTTTTGTATGGTTAACTCCTGGATGGCAAGCCACATTAGAGCAATGTCCCCACTGGATAACGTTGGACCGTAATCCCTCCGACACAAATAAGTGATTCGGTGGGCACCCGGGTGGAGGCGTTACCCCTTCTAAGGCCGTCTTGACCTTCGATTCGATCTCCCATGTGTGTGGAGTGTGGAGACCACTAATGTCTCAGGAAAAATACACTCGGGAGAGGACGGGCATTCGGAATGGTCAAAGAATTGGGTTTAATATTTTTGGAACCCGGGCGGTACGAGATAGTAAAATCAAAACATCCGAAAAAAAGTGCCCATCGAGCCTGTCTGGAGTTCAACCTTTTGGCAGTGCTAATGTATTCTAAATATTGTGGTCTGTCAATACAATAAAAGGAACCCCCGATCCTTCTAACCAGTGGTGCCATTCCTCCACTGCCATCTTGATTGCCAACAATTCTCAGTTACCAATATCATAATTTTGTTTGGCAGGAGATAAACGATAAGAAAAATATGCGCATGGGTGGACCTTGTTGTCTGAGGGAGAACGTTGAGATAACACCGCTCCTACCCCTACCTCCGAAGCATTGACCTCCACCAAAAACTGACGTGCTGGGTCAGGGGTGATTAAGATAGGGGCTGAAACCAAGCAGCTTTTCAGTTTGGCAATTACAGCCTCTGCTGTGTCTGACCACCTGAACATAGTTTTGGCGGAGGTCAAGGCAGTCAGATGTGCGGCTAGTTTGCTGAAGTTGCGAATAAATCGCCGGTAGAAGTTGGCAAACCCCAGAAACCTCTGTAGGGCCTTACGGGAATCTGGACTTGGCCACTCTACCACAGCCTTAACCTTTTCGGGATCCATGCATATTCCCTCAGTCGACACGATATACCCAGAAATGGAACCGACAGTGCATGAAATTCGCATTTCTCCACCTTGACAAAAATCCCATTCTCTAGCAACCTCTGAAGCACTCGTCGGACGTGCTGCACATGTTCCTGGAGAGAAGAAAAAAAATTAAATATGTCGTCCAGGTAGACATATATGAACTGATCAATCATATCTCGCAGCATGTCATTGACGAGTGCCTGGAAGACCGCTGGGGAGTTGGAAAGCCCGAAGGGCATGACCAAATATTCAAAGTGCCCTCTGGGGGTATTAAAAGCGGTCTTCCATTCATCCCCCTCCCTGATACGGACCAAATGATAAGCATTGCGTAAGTCCAGTTTTGTGAAAATCGACGCTCCCTGCAACCTCTCGAAGGCCGAAGACATCAACGGCAAAGGATAAGTATTCTTTACCGTGATGTTGTTCAGTCCCCAGTAATCAATACAAGGTCGCAGTGATCCGTCCTTCTTCCCCACAAAAAAGAACCTCGCCCCCGCTGGAGAAGAGGAAGGGCGGATGAACTTCGAAGCTAGAGAATCAGAAATATATTTCTCTATAGCCTCCCTTTCCGGAACAGAAAGTTAATATAATTTGCCTTTAGGCGGAGACTTTCCTGACAGTAATTCTATAGCACAGTCGTAGGGATGATGCAGAGGAAGAGAAGCAGCACGAGACTTAAAGAACACTTCCTTCAGGTGGAGGTACTCGGTGGGTATGTTAGACAAATCCACCGCCTCCTGTAACACAGACATAGAAACAGACGGACAGGCAGACACTAAACAAGACTCATGACATTTTTTACACCAAGTTAGAATGGAGTTTGAGGACCAGTCTATTTTGGGGTTGTGGAGGAGGAGCCAGGGGTGACCGAGGACTATGGGTGCCAGAGGAGAGTCAAGGATGTGGAAGGAAATGGTTTCAGAGTGATTGCCTGATGTGATGAGGGTGATGTCTTCAGTGACGTGAGATATGATTGGAAGTTTCTGTCCACTGAGGGCGTGAACCGTGATGTGGTGCGGAAGGGCTCTGAGGGGAATGTGTAGTCTGTGTGCCAGTGTACTGTCCATGAAATTGCCCTTGAGTCTAGTAGTGCTTGACAGTCGTGGGTCTGTGCTGACCATCTTAGTCTTACCGGAAGGAGCGTAGATAATGATGAGGTCTTCTCGGCGGAGATCCCACCCAATAGTAGCCTCATACGTACTACCGGGCTAGGCCCTTTTACTGGACAGGTGTAAGCTTGATGTCCGGTTCCCCCGAAGTAGAGGCACAGGCCCAGGGACCTCCGCCTCTCCTTCTCCTCCCGAGAAAGCTGAGCTCGCCCTACCTGTATGGGCTCGTGATCGTAGGAGGGGCTGGACGCGTTCCCGCCACTGAACCGCACTTCAGTCTGTGTCCTGGATGTGGAACTGGGTAAGCTCCGCCTCTCCATCCGCGTCAGACGTGCGTCAACCCGCAAAGCCAGTTCTATTAGCCCATTCAGTGAAGTGGGGAGATCCAGGGTGTAGATCTCCTTCTGGATGCGGTCAGCCAGCCCATGCAGGAACATGTCCCACTGCGCCTCCTCGTTCAAATGACGGAACTCGATGGAATAGTCCGAGACGGATCTCTCCTGCTGATGTAGCTCAGTGAGCCTCCTGGCCGCCTCCCTCCCGGCGACGACCCGATCAAAGACCCGTCTCATCTCGGCCGAGAGTGACTGAAACGAGGCGCAGCATGGGTCCTAGTTCTCCCACACCGCTGTTCCCCATAATGCCGCCCTCCCAGTGAGCAGGATTAATATGAAGGCCACCTTGGCTCTCTCGTTGGCGAAGGTTCTGGGCTGGAGGGAAATGTGCATGTCACAGCAGGTTAAAAAAGCTCTACAAAAGTTGGGCTCACCCGAGTAAGACTCCGGAATTGGGAGAAGTGGTTCCGGCTGGGAGGGGGCTTCTGATGATGCTGGAGGAACAGGCGGTGTGAGCGGTGCAGTGGGAACTCGTAGTAGCTGGAATTGTTGGGTGAGCTCGGACACCTGCGTCACCAAAGCCTGAACCGTGCGACCAGTGTAGTTAAGATTCCTCTCCTGGGAGTCCATCCTCCGAAAACTGGCGTTGAGAAAATCTTCAAGGGTGGATGGTTGATTACTCACTGCCTCCATTGTTGGTCAGATCATTCTGTGACGCTATTAATGGAGGACAGGAGGCAAATGCAAGTAAATAATGTTTATTGAATGGAAGTTGTGATGAATGGATGCTGGAGAGTGACGCAGGGATCTCGACGGCAGCACAGAGAGATGAGAGGGTGATTTGAGTGCGCTGGTAGATATGATGGTGGTGGTAGATCCGTGAAAGTGGTGATAATCCGTGAATGGTGGTGATAATCTAGAATCGGCCGAAAAGGAAACAGAGCAAGAGCAGGAACACTGAAGGACGAAAACAGACATGAACCACGAGGACCTCAAACAACGATCTGACAAACAAGAGACAAAAGACAGGGCATTACGTAGGCTGTTGGAATGAGCTGCAGCTGCCGCTGATCAGATGATCAGCGGTAACACCCACATGAAACAATCAACATGATGTAACATGAACTCAGCAGGAGATGGTGCGTTCATGAACCGTGACAGTTAGAGTTTGGGGATAGAATATACCGTTTGTACAATATAAAAAACTTTGTATGGAAAGTGCCTCTATGACCTGTTTTGTGTTACAGTCAATAAAGGAATAAGCAATTATATCCGACAAATCAATTCAGCTGTTCTAATCAGTGTTTAATCATGTAAATATCTAATTTGTCAGTAGGATCAATCTTCACCTTGATATGTTGAACTGTATTCTCAAACACTCTTTTAAAGTTTTCTCTCCTTTTAAGTTGTTCTTGTAAGGACTTCATTGCTGTATTGAGCTCTATAGAATTTAAACAGATAAGACCCCAGAGTTTTCTGAAATGTAATCTATTACATAAATTTATACTCGTATGTAAATCTGTCTCACCTTATATGATTGAACAGCATCACTGATGGGTCTGAAAGTTTTTTATGTGAATCTCTGCACACTGAACACACAGGCTCATTGTCCTCGAGACAGAGGAGCTTGAGTTCCTCACCATGTAAACAGCAGATCTCCTCAGACCCAAGAGAATGGCTCTCATTTCTCTCCGTCAGTAATGACTTGCACAAAGTTTTTAACACAGGATTACAGGGAATTTTTAAGGATGTTCTCCCGTAGACAGGACACTCCCGGGTTTCCTTGGTTCTCCACAACTGTTGAAGACACTCTTTACAGACATTGTGACCACATGATAATAGAACATGAGCTTTGACGATTCCATGACATACAGGACAAGAAAGTTATTCTACATTTAATAAATCCATTTTCACTATTTGAGCACTAGCAATCTTCTTCTTCTTTTAGAGTTTAACTGGCGGTTGGCAGACCAACTTAAGGTGCATTTACCGCCATCTACCAGACAGGAGTGTGGTGGTCGAGAATCGTCAGAGGGAATTATTCACCTATGCGCATACTTATGATATAAATATGTACATATTAAATATGGTAGAACAACCCTGTATTTTTTAGAAACTTTTTCTATTGTACCCAGGACCCAATGAGATACATTTGGCAGTAGCTTCCACGCTGCTAAATAATCTACTAAGGGAATCAGTCTCTCGAGACTGACCTCTGGTGTAAGAGGCCCCCGAAGGGGCGGCAAGCATCCCAGCTCCGCTGCGCTCACGGGCGGAAATAACTGGGAGTAGTGCTCGCTGGAGGCCGCTGCGCCCTGAAACTCTGGCAGGGTTGGCAGACCGACCTCCTGAGGGCACTGAGGTGAGGCGTGCACCGTATACTGAGGTGGACTGCGCTCTACCCCAGTAGGGGCTACCCTCTGGACCCTGGCGTCAGGATCTTTTCGTCGAGGACTTCCGGGCCTCGATGACTGTTCTTAAATCTGGCTTTTTAGCTTTGGAAGTCCCCGACTCAGGGCGTCGCTGAGGCCCTCGGTCCCGTCGTGGGGGAGCACGAGCGGCGACACTCTGTTTTTGCGCTTCCCGGTATGAGGAGCCGGTATGTGGCGTGGTGATCTCCCGCCCAGATGCACCACGAGAGCGACGAGGGAGGAAATTCTGGAACGCCGCCACCTGTTTGCGTGCCTCCTGGAACCTGTCGACGACAGTGTTGACTGTGTCGCCAAACAGGCCCGAGGCTTGAAGCGGGGCGTCCAGAAGGCAGACCCTGTCTCTTTCTTTTATCTCCGACAGGGTCAGCCACAAATGCCTCTCCGCGGCCACTAAGGCTGCCATAGACCGCCCAATCGCGCGAGCGGTCTCTTTAGTGGCGCGGAGGGAGAGATCAGCGCTCTTTCTAAGTTCTTCAATATCTTCAGACTTAATCTCCTCTCCCTCATCGATATCTCCCAGCAGATCGGCCTGATAAGCTTGTAGGACTGCCATAGTATGAAGGCAAGCCCCAGCCTGACCTGCTGCCACATAACCCTTGCCCACAAGCAATGATGCAACTCGCAGCGGCTTAGTGGGCAACGCCGGAGCCTTTAGGGATGATGCCGAGCCGGGTGACAGATAGCCCGCGAGCGTCTGTTCGACTCGTGGCATCGTTCTATAACCACGCTCTCCCAGCCCCATCACGTTGCCATAGTATAGTGAATCGGGGCGGAAGAGGCGGGTAGAATATGGGTGCTTCCACGATCTCGATAACTCGTCATGGAGATCGGGAAAAAACGGTAGACTCCGGCGTGGAGGTGGTTGCCTCGGCCGCAGAAAGCGTTCATCTAGCTTGCTTTTCTGCGGCTCAGTATGTTTTTCTGCAGGCCATTCGATTTTTAATTTATCTACTGCACGTGTAACCACCTCCAAAAGCTCCTCATACTGGGGTGACAGGGGTGGCGAATCCCCAGCAACAGTCTCCACATCGACCTCCTCGGAGGAAGAGAGGCGAAGAGCTGATCCCTCACCCTGGGGGGAAGAAACCGACGAGCGTGCTTCCGAACCCAGGGTTTGGGCGCCTGATCTGGCAGATGAGGAAGGAGATAAGGACTGGCCCGTCTCCATTCCCTCTGACAGATCCACCTGCAAACCCCACGAGTGCAGCAGCCGCTCTGCCTCGGCAGAAGCGGGGCCAGCACCGCGAGGAACGCTGGTGAAGGCTCCCTCCTCGAAGAGAGCCCTCCGGGATCGAAGCGTCCGCATTGGCAATCGCTCGCAATGCGGACAGTCGGCCCCCTCGAGAGCCGACTCAGCGTGCTTCGATCCCAGCCAAGACACGCACAGACTGTGTGTATCCCTGCTCATGATGTAGCGAGGGCAGGGAGGAAAACACAATCTGTAACGTGGCTTGGAATAGCCCTTTATATGTTTGGTCTTTTGCTTTGCTTTAGGCATATTGAGCTGTTTAGCGATCTTTTAATGGCTAGGGACAGACAACAATAAATAGGACCAATGGGACAGACTTTTGACATGCACACCCAGAGCGCTTGCTGACAGAGCGAAGCTGAAGCCAGCTGCACGGCACGTGCTTATATAGCTTCCTGGTCGCTACGTCACCCTGCTCCGTGACGTCACGCCCGTCCATTGGACAGATTGCACACGATATTCAGAGTCGGTCTCGTCAGGGACATTCCCCAAAGCGTTGTCGACGCAGCTCGAGTTCCCAAAAAGGAACTGACAATTTTTTCGAGGATACTTTCCAAGGCGGATATTTTAACATATTTTGTCAAGTCAAGTCACCTTTATTTATATAGCGCTATAAACAAAATACATTGCGTCAAAGCAACTGAACAACATTCATTAGGAAAACAGTGTGTCAATAATGCAAAATGACAGTTAAAGGCAGTTCATCATTGAATTCAGTGATGTCATCTCTGTTCATTTTAAAGAATCATCTTTAACACTTTGCAATTTCAAATACCTTATGTGTACAATCAAAAATGGCTTAGTTTTCACAGTCAAAGTAAGTACAAGACACACCAGTGCTGGCTTCAACCCCAGTGGGTTAAGGTATTTAACAAAATTAGTCAAAGCTATGCATCTTTGTATTCAAGTAAATCTCCAAATGCATCGGCGACTATGCCATTAATAAACAGCTTGTAAAACAGTGCAAAAGACATTTGCTTTCTACAAAATATAAATGAAACTTCAAATGTAGTTTCATAACAAGGTTCGGGAGAAGCACGTCAGATACTTAACCTAATTAGCACAGGTGGAACCACTCAAGATAATCAACCTTAAGGTATAAATACAGCTGAATCAGCCTACCTGTCTCCATTGATGGTTTATCAGCATGCCGGTTCGCTTCGTCTGTCACCTTACTTCACCGGGGATTTATAAGACCTGCTGCTTTTGCCGGACCCATGATCGTTCCTACTCAGTCAAACACGACCATTGAGCAGCATTAAGCGTCATCGCTACAGCTGCTCTCCTCGTCAAGCCACAAGTCGTGGCCAATAGACCGTGCAAGCTCCGAGCTCGCTCGCTCAACACAATGATCATGCCGCCCGAGACCGAGCTCTCCTCGAGCTGGAATCCAACCAGCCTGGGCCGCACCCAAGTTCTCACCGCAGCAAGGCTCTCACTTCCCATCGCGGCTCAGCCTTTCACACCGGCGTTCCGGCCGAGTTGCAGTTTGACGCCGCTTCTTCTAGCGCCGCAGACCGCGCGATGTTAACCAACACATTTTCAGGCGAAAACTCTAAAAGCAGGTTCGCGGCTAAAGTTTGTTAAATGACGTCATGACGCAGTTCCGTATTCTACTAGTGTTTTGTGGCGGTTTTGGCAAACCAGCGTAAAGATGCATTACCGCCACCTGCTGATCTGGAGTGTGGAGTGCGCATAGATTTGGACTACAGATACAAACGTAGATCCGTCAGATGATGATGCCACATTTAACCACGAACAAAGGCATTATTTCCACATTTAAACCTCATTGAAATGATACAATAATGTTCCATGATAAGTAAAAAAAATAAAATAAAAAAAAATGCCTGAATGCAACATAAGTCGCTGGATTAAACCGTCGGCTAAATGCTTAATTCAATTTTAATTTTTCATCTCCATGCAATTTTTCTGGCAGGACCAAATTATTTAGGGACTTATTTAGTGATCACTCAAAATTCATGTAAAACGCATCTGCCCTCGTGTTTTGACGCAGGACAGCAAGTGGGAGTAAAATTACTGTTGCCTTTTCAGGACCGTAATATGAAAAACAGGCAAGTAAATATCTTTAGAAACCACTTAGAAGCGCATAGCACATAACTGCTATTAACCCATTTGCTTGCAAGCATTGCCTACGGCCCCAGTTTATTATCGTTTCACTTCCACAGCACGTTAAACTTCACTCAGACTTGATATGGATAAACCGTGCATCAATTGAAAGTCTAAAGACTCTGGCTTCGATATTTGACCAATATTTCGATAAAACATCTTTTCAGTAACAGTTATTTAGTAAATTATATCAGGAATACGATTCCTATTCCTGAACGGTAAAACGTCGAAGGGTCAGCTCGTGGACAAACGTTGATAATGTATCTAGTCCGAAAGAATCATGAGCAGAAACATTTTTATTTTGGGTATGTAATTTCTGTCTCCATGCAAAATGGGGGGTGACTGTCCATACAATGAAACATACGTGAAAACAGCCTTCCAAACGTATACGCCCTGGAGACCGCCTAAGAGCCCGGAGGCCAAATGAGAGAAAAATATGCTTTTCCAACAGTAACATAATAATGTGGACAAGGCTTGAGGAATTGTCAAATCAGGCAACCAATTGCTAAGCTGGTAACACAGTAGGCTACCCATTCATTTTTTGCTTGCTCCATCAAATGTTACTAACCCTTTTTACTCTTCCCGCAGCCAATATCTACTGCAGCCGAGAGCAAGTAGCCTTTCCTGTACCTCCTCACTGCCGCAGCAGTGTCTGCTCCCGCAGGAGCCTTTCCTGTACCTCCTCACTGCAGTATCTGCTCACGCAGGAGCTTTTTCTGTATCTCCCCACTGCCACAGCAGCGTCTGCTCCCGCAGGAGCCTTTCCCGTATCTCCCCACTGCCATTTCTGTCCAGCGAGCATTTGGTCTCACAGCGGACGCAGCGAGAACTTTCCCGGTAGAGCACTTACCTTTTCTCTTCCGTCCAGTGAGTATTGGGTCTCACAGTGGACACAGTATGAGAAAATCTCCCAGTCAAGCTCTCATTTTCCTCTTTCCTCCCTTTCCTGTTTTCTATTTCTGTCCAGCGAGCATTTGGTCTCACAGCGGACGCAGCGAGAACTTTCCCGGTAGAGCACTTACGTTTTCTCTTTCATCCAGCGAGCATTTGGTCTCACAGCGGACGCAGTGAGAACTTTCCCGGTAGAGCACTTAATTTGTTGTCTTCCGTCCAGCGAGCATTGGGTCTCACAGTGGACACAGTATGAGAAAATCTCCCGGTCAAGCTCTCATTTTCCCTCTTTCCTGTTTTCTATTTCTGTCCAGTGAGCATTTGGTCTCACAGCGGACGCAGCGAGAACTTTCCCGGTAGAGCACTTACGTTTTCTCTTTCGTCCAGCGAGCATTGGGTCTCACAGCGGACGCAGTGTGAGAAAATCTCCCGGTCAAGCTCTCATTTTCCTCTTTCCTCCCTTTCCTGTTTTCTATTTCTGTCCAGCGAGCATTTGGTCTCACAGCGGACGCAGCGAGAACTTTCCCGGTAGAGCACTTACGTTTTCTCTTTCATCCAGCGAGCATTTGGTCTCACAGTGGACGCAGTGAGAACTTTCCCGGTAGAGCACTTAATTTGTTGTCTTCCGTCCAGCGAGCATTGGGTCTCACAGTGGACACAGTATGAGAAAATCTTCCGGTCAAGTTCTCATTTTCCCTCTTTCCTGTTTTCTATTTCTGTCCAGCGAGCATTTGGTCTCACAGCGGACGCAGCGAGAACTTTCCCGGTAGAGCACTTACGTTTTCTCTTTCGTCCAGCGAGCATTGGGTCTCACAGCGGACGCAGTGTGAGAAAATCTCCCGGACATTTCCCCAAGCGCCTCCCTGACCTTTTCCTTGTCCCTGACCGCTTCCCTGACCTTGTCCCTGACTGCTTCCTTGTCCTTGACCCTGTCCCTGTCCCTGACCTTGTCCCTGACCTTGTCCCTGTCAGCTTCCCTGACCTTGTCCCTGTCCCTGTCCTTGACCTTGTCCCTGACCGCTCCCCTGACCCTGTCCCTGTCCCTGTCCTTGACCCTGTTCACTCCCCTGTCCCTGTCCTTGTCCCTGACCACTCCCCTGACGCTGTCCCTGTCCTTGACCGTGTCCCTGTCCGCTTCTCTGACCTTGTCCCTGTCTCTGTCCACTTGCCTGACCTTGTCCCTGTCCGCTTCCCGGTCCTTGACCTTGTCCCTGTCCGCTTCCCTGACCTTGTCCCTGTCCCTGTCCGCTTCCCTGACCTTGACTCTGACCTTGTCCCTGACCGCTTCCCTGACCTTGTCCCTGTCCCTGTCTGCTTCCCTGTCCTTGTCCCTGTCCGCTTCCATAACCCTGACCACTTCCCTGACCATACCCACTTTCCTGACCACTTCCATATCCCTGACCACTTCCCTGACCATAGCCACTTCCCTGACCACTTCCATAACCCTGACCATACCCACTTCCCTGACCACTTCCGAAACCCTGACCACTTCCCTGACCACTTCCATAACCCTGACCACTTCCCTGACCATAATCACTTCCCTGACCATTTCCCTGACCACTTCTGAAACCCTGACCACTTCCCTGGCCATATCCACTTCCTTGACCACTTCCATAACCCTGACCACTTCCCTGGCTGTAACCACTTCCTTGACCACTTCCGTAACCCTGACCGCTTCCCTGACCACTTCCATAACCCTGACAGTTTCCTTGTCCATAACCACCTCTGTATCCCGGACCACTTCCCTGATCACTTTCCTGATCATCTGGTTCACTGCATACATGGCCACAGGGAGTTGGGCAACACTTCTGTGCGGCAGGACACTGGCCATCATGGAAACAGCTTTCAGCACATTCTGGAACGCTCTTCGGTTTGGGACATTGTCCCGGCTTCACTGCATGGACACAGATAGTCAGCTTTAAGGCCTGTTCACACCGGGACGAATTTCGCGCGCGATATTCGCCGACGTTTAACGCCTCATGACTAAACAAAGGGCG
>NC_068419.1:333629-358639 GCF_023724105.1 Carassius gibelio | reverse complement strand
GAGGCTCTCTACTACAGCATGACTTGCAGTCTGCACCTCAAGTGCCTCATGTCTGGGACAAAAGTGGCTATTTTTAGTCCCTCTTCCATTTTTTGGCTTTTAACTGAAGCTTGTTTTCAGGTTCATATGCTTCTCTTTGTGTGGCCATTGCTCTGCTCAGTTTTTTTTAGTACACCCTTAGCATCCTGGAGCATAAAGAACATTGAAAACATGCTACTTGAGGCATAAATGCAGAAATCACCCATTACGGTCGACCCCTCTCTACCTTATCAACATTCAACACAAAGGCCTGGCCAACAGATTCCCATTGCATCCTTGCTAATATAGCGGACACAGCGTGACTCACAGTGACACATGCACTGATCCTGTTCCACAGAGAGGATCATTGCATGGAGCTGGAACAGCCCAGTCCTGTGGGAGTGCGTTCATTAATCCAGGGCTGGTATCTGAGCTAATGCTGGTTCAGTGCTGGCTCCTCGTGTCAGTCAGTTTTGATGCTGACAGAGTGCTTTGCCTAGGGAACATAGAGCAGCCTCAGCTGGTTGTATAACTACGGTAACAGGCCTGCAGTCTCAGACTGTCCCATCATCTTAGCATCACTCATCTCTAGTTGCCCTTCTCATAATGGCGAAATATTGTAATGGATTGAAGCAGGCTTATTTTCGGGGATGCCCCTCCCCAGTGCCTTTGACAGGGGACACATTCAATTAGACAGTCAATCAGATTTCATGAAAGTCACATTTACAGGACCTAATAAATGCCATTAATCACTAAAGTTACCAATGAAGAGAATGTGTTCATCTTGCTGTTAAATATTAGACTAACTAACAACAATAACAAGTTAAATACAGTAGCTACTGTATGTGGTTGTTTTTATATACTGTCTTTGGTGTTGCCATCTGCCATCTTGGATTGTATTATTTAGTGAATTAATTTGCTGGAAAAAAAAGCACTTGTAGCATTTCCTGCATAAATCATTTGCTCTTTAGTTTTAAAAACTAACAATGTTGATGTACTTGTAGAGAGTCAGTTTGTCTGTTTTCTCTTTTTTTCAGGGTCTGGGTCCTTGAATGCAGGCCAGCCTGGAGGGCAACGTCCGGACCCTCAGGGAGATATCCATCCCAGCCCGCCTGGACAATATGTCTATAAGAATGACTTTCAATCAGGTGGGATCATTGAGTATGTCAGGCTTGCTTAAGAGAATTGAATTAAATCGTTCACCAAAAAAAATCGAATTATGTGCTAGACATTAGCCCAAGTCTTTCTAATTCCAGGTCCAGCATCAATGATGGAAAAGCCTGTCCAATTAGGTAACCAGCAGATGGGATCTACTGTGAAGGATAACAGCATGGACCCTTTTCTGGGTAACCACTGCAGTGTTTGATCTTGCTGCCTTAAAGTCGTGGGTTCTATTCAGTTCATTTCCTCAGGCTCGGTTAAGTTTTAATGCGCTATCGCTCTGCTGCTCTGTGCTTCAGGGTTCTCTCAGCCTGGAATGAAAATTGGTATGAATATGAATGTTGGCATGGCCCCTTTCCAGAGCTCCAAACCCCCCAGCATGGGTGAACCTCAGAAGACCTCACCCTTGTTTGCCAATGAACCACCCAAACCATCCCAGATAACTGCTAATCTGAGTGACACAAGCCCTCGTAACAGCCTGGAAAGTTCTGCAGGTAAAGTCTATCACCACTTAAGGCACCTCACTGCAGTCTAGAACAGGTAAGACAGACTTTAAACACAGATATTAACATACTGATTGATTATTATGTAACAGAATGTTCTATGATCTGAGCTGTCATATCATTCCACTGTGTCAGGTCAAGGCATGGATGCCTCATCAATATCTTGTCACAAGATAATTGCTTCATAATTTTCATGGTCTTCAAGATACCACTTATTCTGAGTATGATTTTACTGATATGATAAGCAATTGTAGGATGTTAACTCTGGTATTGGATGCTATGAGTATATGTAACCTGAAAAATAGGGGTAGTGAAAAATTAATTAGGGACTAGACTAAACATCTTACAGTGTGAAATGTCCATTCCAAATAATTTTACATGATAGATCATAATAGCCAATGATCGTTATTCACAGTTTGTTTTTGACTAGCCTGTGTGCACTATGTCTTCAAGTGCGCATTATGGTGGAAGGCATTTTAAAGATTTATCTTCAGCCACTCTGTAATATTACTTTTTGAGTGTGATGGCTGTGAAACTTAGAAGAGAAATGTGTATTTTGGCCCAGAGCCAGTTTAGAAAGCCATTTCACATTTTAGACCTCATATCTGAAAGATTGATGTTACTGCCACTGGCACTTCCTCCAAGTGACAGTTTATAACCCTTTGATCAATGAAGAGCACTGAGTCTAGCGAATGAAGAAAGGCATGTAAAATAGAAAATCATATAATGTAAAACTGAAAAACACTTTGGTTGGGTCTAGAAATTAATTTAGGTTTCATCTTAATATGCTTTAATGGCTGGACTATAGCGCTGATAAACATGATCCAAATTCAATTAGCAGTAGATTTTGTTTCCCTCTAAATGTGTTTTGATGTTGTCAACCACTGTGTTAAGTGTTTGTCTTGTCATGGATTTTGGTTTATTTCAGTGACATTTATTTGCCCTCATTCCTGAGATATACTGGGTATTCCATGTCATGTGCCTCATCTCTGTGGCTTTTCTTTGAGTCAGTCTCTCTATGAATTGCCTCTGTTATTATCCGTGACTGTTATTTCTCCATGAGTTCATTTGCCTTTTTGCACTTTCACTTGATGTGCTCTCAAGTGAGCACATCTTAGTCTCAGCACATTCTTTCTCAGCCACTGCTGAAACTATTACACCCATTTAACTGCCCTCTACAGCTAGTATGAGCATGATATCCACGGATCTTACATTAAGGAGGTAGTTTACCCCCCAAAAAAACAATTATGTCATTAGTTACTCACCCTCATGTTGTTCCAAACCCGTAAGACCTTTGTTCATCTTTGGAAAACAATTAAAGATATTTTTGTTACAATCCAAGACCTTCTGACCCTGCATAGACAGCAATGCAACTACCACATTCAAGGCCCAGAAAGGTAGTAAGGACATCAATAAAATTGTCCATGTGACATCAGTAGTTCAATAATTTTAAGAAGCTATGGGAATACTTCTTGTGTGCAAAGAAAACAAAAATAATTACTTTATTCAACAATATCTTCTCTTCACTCTGACACTTTGACACACGTTCATGACAGTACCACACAGTACTTTTCTGGGCCTTAAATATGGTAGTTGCGTTACTGTCTATGCAGGGTTAGAAAGCTCTCGGATTTCATCAAAAATATCCTAATTTGTGTTCTGAAGATCAACAAAGGTCTTAAGGGTGAGTAATTAATGACAGAATTTTCATTTTTGGGTAAACTAACTATTTGACAAAGATCAGTGATAGGCCTTTATCAGGATGTAACATAATCCAAAGAATTGAAACGCCAAATTTGTTTTCTATAGAGTTTATATGGCTAACTCTGATGGGTACTTTGCCACTGGAGAATTTCCACTGGGTTTTCTTTTGTTCTGCAACATAAATTACAAACAGTCATACGTCAGACTAGAATTTTTTGCTTTGGGTGTCCTTTCCCAACCAACTGTCCTATGAGTGAGTGACATGACATACAGCCAAGTATGGTGACCCATACTCAGAATCCATGCTCTTTATTTAACCCATCCACAGTGCACACACACAGCAGTGAACGCATAAATAGGGTTAGTAATCAAACTCTCTAACCACTAGGCCACGACTTCCCCTAGCACAAAAAGGCACAAAAACAAAAGGGCACAAATACAAGAAACCAAAAACTCATAAGGTGCTTGTCTCCCATTGTAATATTTCACATAATGCAAACTGGAGAATCAGCAATTTCCACACAAAGGGTAGCATGTATATTTAGTGTGTTGTGAAAGTCTCCGCAAGTAACATTAATCTGAGATGAGAGATCATTTAATCATAAAAAAAAGAAAAAAGAAAATCCAGTAGAAATTTCCAAGGAAACCCATGGCTAATGCTAATTCTCATCTGAGTTTAGAACTATAAACTGGATATTGCTACAGTATTCATTGTGAATTTGTGAATTAGTGGATAGTGTCTGTCTTCATATCATCTTCTGGTGTAACTCACCACATGATGCAAGTGATCAGTGGTTCATAGGTAGCTGATCTTATGTCTCTTTGGACTCTTAATAGCTGTTATGAGTTGGAGATTTTGCTGTCCGATGATTTGTATGGTAGTTAGTGACACTTCCTCTTCCTCTCTGTACACAAAGAAGTTTGGGGAAGCCCTTGGACAGGTGAGGAAATGCTCTCTACGGAGCAGTCCCATGCTTCCAACAAGGCAGAACAGAGTCACACTGATGCCTTGGGTTCCCAGAGTCTAGATGCAGCATCTGGTGAGGAAAAGTCCATCGAGGAAGGAACCGAAAAGCAGCAGAAGCGAAAAAAGAAGAAACGCAAGGACAGGGAAGAAATGTATGACCTTCTGGACAGTCTTGGTTCCCCTGACTCAGAAGAGACTTCTGAAAGCTCCAACCATGGCTGCCCCTCACCTCCTTGTAGGGATGAAGAGATGTGGGAAAGTGAGATCCAAGAAAGAGGGGGAGGACGCATCAAGGCCAAGAAGAGTAAAAGCAGGATGAAGCTACCTGAAGAATGGAGTGCTCCTCCAACTGTAATGGACATGGACTTTAGCAGCCCTAATTTGGGTGATTCAAAACCCCCATCCAGTACTAGCATAGATCAAGGAAGTGCACAGCCCTCACTCACCCCTGAACCTCTACACCTCACTGACACCCAAGCATGTAGACCCAATCCACCCGGGGAAGCAAACACCTCCATATTCGCGAATCCCGTAGATGACTCAACTCTCAAGAGTAACAGGGATATGTTAGAAAAGGATAATTCAACTAAAGACAATATCAATAAGTCTAACTTAGAGTTGCCTGGTATTCACTCTTCAGATCAGTTACTCAATGACCCAAATGATCCTGACCAGAAGTCAAGCCTTGCCCTTAGTCCAACTCGGACTGTTATGTTCCTTGACTCCGTGCTGCAGGAACAGACACCAGATGCAAGCCCCCCATCCCAGAGCACTCCCGTGAAAACCCCCATCCCTCACAGCTCTGCCCCAGAGGCTGCTCCTGATCTGACCACTGGCTCACTGTTCATCGGCACAGACATCCCTGTCTGTCAGAGTGCACCTGCTGTTAGTCACTCTTCCCCAACAATTCCCCCCAGCACTGCTGTGAACTTAAATCCTGAGGCTACACCTTCCATCCCTTCACAAACAGAGCAACAGGAGCCTTCATCGGCACAGCCCCCCCTACTGGAAGGTTGGTGATAATGAAGACTGTATGGAGATGATTTACATAATGCATGGCTCAATGAAGTGGGCCCTCCTCTGCTTAGCTATCTCTGTTGCAGAAAATACTGTAGCAAGACACTAAGTACTCCATGTTTTTCTCTTTCTTTCTTTCTTTCTTTCTTTTTCTTTCTTTCTTTCTTTCTTTATTTCTTTCTTTGTGTCAATCCTCTATAGCTTGGACCTTTGCTGCATGTAATACATTCTTATAATAGAGTTGTTTAACATTTCAGTGCAGTCATAACACACTGATCGCTATGCATCACGATTGGCAGCTGACTAACTGATATTCTTTAGTTTACCATCCCTTGGATTTCTCTTGGTCACAGCATCCCTCAAAATGCACATGTCTTGTAGATGTGTGTCAACTAGTCAACTGTCTATGTGCCATTGTATATTTTCTAATCATTCTGTGGGTGAACAGCTTTCTTTATGTCACTCCTCCTGGCCATCTTATGCTATATGACTCTTTATTCTGCTTTAGTCTTGTTCAAAACTGTCAATCCAATGTTTATGAGATTAAGAGGTCTGTCTGCTAATTCACCTGCTACATATAGATTTTGAAATTATTGTCTTTAGATGTGTTTAACCTTTTACTTTTAGCAGAAAAAAAGTTCTGTAAGTATGAGTTTAATTATGTTATTTTCTTCTTCTTTTCATGCTAATCACTGTTTGAACAAAACTGGACGTCAAACAGGTAAGAAAATATCTCATTATCTCACTGTGAATAGTGGGTACAGCCCACTGTATATACATGCATTATGTACTTTACAGTACAGTACAGTATATTTATCAGTTATTTCATTAAGCTCTTTTGCTATTTTTATATGGTGTTTTGTATATTTAGATTATATAAAATAATTTAATGCTCACTTACAGTTCTTTAAAATAAATAATAATAATAATTGTTAAATGGAATATTTATCAAATCTCAAAATGAATATCCATTTTTGGTCACACTTTATCTTAAGGTCCAATACTCGCTATATTAACATACCATTAACTATGATTTTGCCTCAATAATCTCCTAATTTTCTGCTTCTTAATGGTAAGTAATGTAGTTGTTAAATTTAAGGTAATGGTAAGATTAGTAATGTAGAATATGATCTTGCAAAATATGTGCTTTATAATGACTAATAAAAAGCCAATACGTAAAAGGAATACTAAGTAATAAGCAACTATTTAACAGTAAGAATTGGTCAATAAACTGAAGTTTTACCTGATGTTCTTACTTTACATTAGGCTGAGAAGCCTGAATTCACTTGTAGTATTTAAAAATATTGATTTTACATTTAAGTGTTTCATGTTTTATTTACTTCACAAAAATACTGTAGTGTGTCAGTGTCATTTATCTGTTTTTAGCCATAACACCTATCCCTATTGGAAATCAATAAAACACACAAGTGAGAATAGAAACGTTTTTTCCAAGCTTTTTTAAAGCTCCAATATGGAGGAATTTTGTAATAAAATTTCCGAAAAATAACTTGCACAGTGTGATATATTTCCTCCAGTTGTGTACTAACAATATCTAAAAAGTCTCCAAAGATTTTTTATTTCAGAGAAATTCCGATTTTAAATAACTGGCCATCCCGGAAAAGAAATGTTGCCTCTCAGTGACGCAATGTGGTGGTTATGTTATAGACGCGCGTATGGTTTGGTTGTCGTTGTTATGGATCACGATTACTCTTTGGCGAGTATTGAAGTGCCAGTAAAACGTAAGCGTCCATATTCGGATACATGCAGACTGTGTGACAAACGGGGGAACAAAACTAGGATAAATATCGGCCAGGCGTTTAAGAGATGGAGAGAGCTGCGCGAAAATCTTGGACTTGACAGAGACTCTGCTCTCGCGAGTGTATTGATAGACAGGTAAGCAAATCAATTATTTATTTTGTTAGTGTACAAGTAACGTAATAGTTACAGTAAAGATGATTTTTAATAGATATGAATTACACCACATGCCTGTACATTCTGTCACTGTAGCATTTTTTTTATCAATAACGTTACCTGTGAGAAAATAAGATAACGTGGCAAATGGACTGTTTCAGTTTCAATAATAGCACTTATAAACAAAGTTATATTGCTCTTTGTACTAAGGTAAGGATTTTTATCACGTGTGGTGACCGAGATTATGGCAGTACAATTAAATACAATCGGATATGTGTTGTTAAAAATATATTTAGTCATTACTTGCAAATGTTCATTCAAATTTACTTTTAGAACGATTTGTTTGAGCATGTTAAACAACACGGCATTAACCATAAACACGTAACACTGCACAACATTAACCCAACAAATCATTTAACAAATAGCTGTAAGTTGTAACGGGATAATATATGTAACGGAGGCCAGCGAGTAGTGTTGTGCAAGGTTGTGCCTCCTTGTTAGTGCATCCGCCTCCCATGCCGAAGACCCGGGTTCGAGCCCCACTCGGAGTGAGTGCGAGGAGCGTCACAGAGGACCCGGGAGAGAGGAGGTATTACATAAAATAATACGATCAAATATACAGGTAATACAAAAACAAATAAATTACCTCATCTGCGATCATGATTCGTTTATCCAATTTAGATACATTGCTATGGTGAAAACGCATTAAAAACGACATCTCCCATCGTCACCTGCTTCATAGCATCATCCAGCTTCGCCTTTGTTATTGTTGGAAATGCGCCCTCTTGTGGTCAATTACAAAAATCACATATTGCAGCTTTAATGCCTTAATCATCTAAACTTAATGTTGTCAGTAAGGCTGCATTGTATAATGCTTACTTTTCAAAGCCTCTATGTCAGTGCTACCCAGCATTCTCACTAATATCTGATACTGAAATTATTGTTTGGTTTGGTTGAAAAAAGCTTAAAGGATTATTTAATTTCCAGAATAAGAATTTCCTAATAATTTACTCACCCCCATGTCTTTCAAGATGTTCACGTCTTTCTTTCTTAAATCAAAAGGAATTTAAGGTTTTTGAGGAAAACATTCCAGGATTGTTATTTCCATATTCATTTCCTAAAAAAATGTATACCTAAAAGTATATATACTTTTTAATCACAAATGTTTATCTTGCACTAGCTATGTGATGCGCATTTCTGACTTAACACATTACCTAGTCACATTGGTAAGGTCACACATGGTTAGTTCTTTGGCTGTGCATTTCGGCTCAGAAAGATATAGGGTAGGGTAAGAAACTCCATAGATTTTTATATCCAACTTCGACAATCGTCCGACATCATTGTTTTACCTTTTTTTTGTGAAGTTTATTTGACTTTCTTTGCATTTTTGCTTTGTAAACACTGGGTTGGTACTTCCACCTATACATCACACGTGACCTTTCCTATGTAATGTGTGATGTCGAGCTAGTGCAAGACGAAGCATTTGTGGTTAAAAAGTATATACATTTTTTTTAGAAAATGGCGATCTTTCTGCTAGATAAGACGGCTGTTCCTCAGCTGAGATCATGTAGAGCCCTTTGCAGCTGCATTGAAACTGCAATTTGCACTTTCAACCCACTGGTCCCCATTAAAATCCTCTATATTGAGAAAAATCCTGGAATGTTTTCGTCAAAAACCATAATTTCTTCTTGACTGACATGGGCGTGAGTAAATTATGAGGTGAACAAATCCTTTCAAGAACTTAATGTGAAAGGAAATTTATATTTACTACCTTTTATCTAATCAAATTTATTAGTTTATTCAAGAACAGAATAATTAGGATGAGTTATTTTTAGTTGGTGATATTTATAGGTTGAATTCATACTCCCTATAGTATTTCCGTGGCTTTCTCTGTCTTTCATCGCCCTCTCTCTCACACAAACACAAACACATCTCTTATCTCTCCCATCCTCTTGCAGCAGCTCATGTAAAATTGATGGCTGGTCCATTCTCCATTATATAAGTCTCGTATAGTTGTTCTTTTTATAGTGAGTGATTAGGCTGTGTTCAGAGGTGTTTGAGAGGTGATGGACTCCGGTAGGGATATTGAGTACTGGGCAGTAGCTTTGGATTAAAAGCTAACACAGAGATACCTGATGACGTCTTGTATGACGCTGTATTTCAGCTCTTCAGGTTTATTCACCCAGCTATTCATCTTGTTTTTAAACACATCATTCGGTCCCCTGTGGATTTCAGTCTTTTAAATGCTGAAATAAGAGATGCCCTTCTTGGCCCTTTATTCCCTTCCTTTATTTGCTTCAGCCTTCTCATCCTTTCTTGCCCTTGCTCACTTACTTCCTCTCCCTCCCCTCGAGTGGTTCCAACCACACAGGACCCTAATATCAGCAGCTGCATTGACGGGGAGACTGTTGCCATGGATATGGGAGGCGGTTTCCTTGGTGATGCAGCGAATAGGACCTGCCAAAGAACAAGCTAGGGTGTAACAGTAGGATATGTTCCAGAAATAGAAACTCTGTGACATAGCTTCCCGATTACTCAATGAGCGTGCATTTCTACCCCACGCTAAATGTGTTAAATGCACTTCTGGTGCTGTGTTTTCATTACTGAGAAGAACATTGTGATTATTTAAATTATTGTGAACAGATTTCAAAATATAGAGGTTGGCACTGGCATAAAACCACTCCATTTATGCAAAAGCTCTGTTTATAGTCATCATAAAATGCTACAATTAAATCTATTGTAATGTAGGTACGTTTTTATATGATTAATAATATAATTAATAATAATATAACATTAAATAAAAAACCGATAACTTTTTTCGTTCCAAAAAGGGCAGAACTGTGTCTAAATGGCACATAATGGCAATAAAAAGGATTTTATTTACAAACATTTAGAAAAATGTAGGTAACATTTTTAGATATTGAATCATCATTGCATTTCTTAAGGCATTTTCACCTTAGTTTCAATTTCACAAATTCAAATGTTACACGTTACACATATTACATGTACTTACAATAAATTATGTATAATTACATGCAAGTAATCCTAACCATATAGTAAATACATGTAGGAATTAATATTAATCAATACTTCAGTTTATAATTACACTGTAACAAGGACACCTTAAAATAAATTTTAACCAAGATTTAAATTGTGGAATTGAAACTAATAAGGTAATACATTAAGAAATGCAATGATTGGATAGGAAGTTTCAATATCCTCTCTATATTGAGCCAAAGGATGCAGTGCAATGTGTTCTTAGAGGAATGTAAACAGTAAAATTCATCTGACATGTCCTTATGCAACAAAACCCATTCAGAAGATTCTGGCAAATTACAGCAATGAGACTGCCAGAGAGAAAAGACTTCTTTTATATTTGTCACTGGCCTGGAAGGCCACTGCAGCTGATGCATTGTAGTTTGTGTGTGTGTGTGTGTGTGTGTGTGTGTGTGAAGTTCACTCTAATTAAGGTGCCTGAGCCAATCAGACTACACAGGAATAACGACATTACATGCCCCTGCTCAAGTCTAGAAGGGTGTATGCAATGGGAGCCAGAAATGTAATATGCAATACAGGTTTTGTGGTGCCCCGATATAATTTTAAAACCACGTTTTTACTGCTCACATTTTTCATGTAAGGATGCCTGTAATTAACTGGTCTAGTAGGTTACCTAAGGTAGAGGTTTAAATGTGTGTGCTATTTCTGTGCAGATACATACTGTAAAGTGCTGAATACTGCAGAACCCTGGCGTTGTGAGGGATTGTGGAAGTGATTTATGCAGCTCAGCCTATTTATGTTTAATTAATTTTTTTCTTTTTTTACATGAATAATTGTCTTGCATGATATGGTAATCAGGTGTGTGTCACCATAAAAACTTCATTTCTCAAAGACAGAAGACAGTGAGAGGACATGACTGAACTGGAATGGGACTGATGTGTCTAATTGCTGGAAGGAAAGGATTTTTTAGTTTTTTTATGTTTTGAAGGGCTAGTGTCTGACATCTGATTTATCTGTTTTAGTGTGAGAGAAAAAAAATGCCCTTAAGAGCCACAAACACATTGTGATCTGCACAAAACATGTTTATCCATCACAAGTAAACATGTGGGTATTTTAGGTTGCATTTTTTTTTTTTTTTTGCCTTGTGTTTAATGATGGGGACATGTCTGCTACCTTTCTACATTGGTCTAGTTTTACTGGCTTGACTGGTAAATACTTTTGAAATCAAAATTTTTTCTTTTTGTTTTTTTGTTGGAGTTGACGTAGTTCCATTAAATTATTTGCATTTACCATTGTTTTTCTCTGCTGTATGCAGTACCATTAGAACAGACCCATTTGGGGTCACCAACCAACATTTAAAAACCACTGCATTAAAACATCAACTAAGGCATTGGCACAGTTATATTAAGGCAGGAAATACGATTGCATTTGCTGGTTTGTCCATGCATTCTGGATCCTTGCTCTGGTAACATGCTTGAATTCCTGGTCAAATCCAGACATTCCAAAACAGAATGACTTATTTCTGATGTGGAACACAAAATAAGATATTCTGAAGAATTTGTATATTTTTGTCCTTACAAAGAAAGTCAGTGGCATTCAACGTGGTGACAGTTTTTCACACGAGAAAGAAAACACAAGGGTGAGTAAATGATGATAGACTTCAATTTTTTTGGGTGAACTGCACCTTTAATACACTCTCATAAGAAGTCTCTAGAGAATGAAAGTCACAGCACACAATGGAGGTCACACTTCCGTCAACCTCGTACGTGAGAGACGGAAGAATATAATGATTCAGCTGATTGCTCTAAATGTGATTTGTACTGATGTTATTGTGTTGAGTGAGGGACACAGCACCTGAGGACCAGGCAATGATGACATCCTCCGCTAAGGGTGAAGGTGCAAGCTTGCATCTGCTAGAACATTCTGAGAACCAAACGAGACAATGTGTGAGTGAGAGAGAGAGAGAAAGGGGTATTTATAAACACGCTGGATGCTGTTTTCAGTGCGGAGCATCCAATAAGGACGCGGCTCGCGTTATCATGTGCTCGAACACTTGGAAGGAATGTGCGGATTGAATTAGGGTGAGAGAGAGAACGAGAGAGGAGGAGGATTTCGGAGATAGACACAGAGTCATCTCAGCCTCGGCATTGAGGGAGGTTTAGAGACCAGCTCATCTAAATCAATGCTGTTTACTGACGGATATCTAGAGAATATATCTAAATATATCTAAAGAGACAAGGACTGTAAAGATGTCATCCCAGCGCTCAGAGTGCAGAGATCTGTGCGCGGTGCCACCCTCCATGCCAGGCTTGGAATCGTCAACAGCTGCCCAGGGCTGGAACTGGCAGCAGGGGCAGCCAGGCGGTCTGCAATCCTCCAGACTGTTAGAGGACGACAAGCAGGACCTTTCCGCCAAGTCAACAGCACTCAGCCAGGAGGCGGACCAACGGGTAACCAGTCTCCAGAGTAGCAGGGGTGGGAAGAATTTGGGCAGTGCAGCAGAAAGTCCCACAAGCATCTCGTCCTCTCCATCACCCCTGTCTCCAGGGAAAGACCTTTCCACCAATGGGGTGACATCGGGACCTTCACCGAGGAGTGGCGTCTTGACATCCTCAGACAGCGATTGGGATCCACCCCCCAGCATCTCGAAAACAGGCCTCGCACCGAATTATTGCGTGATCGGCGTGGTGAATGACAGCTATGTGGAGGGCAAAGTTGAGGGCAAAACGGAAACACGCCCACCCATGTCACCCCCCGTGCAACAAAATCGAGTGGTCCAGCGCACAATGTCAGGCAGTACCCACCTGACAGTGCCTGCTAGCCTTCAGCTGCCTGATAAATATCCAGGGAAGGATGTGCCGCCACTCCAGACCACCGTCAAATACTTTACCGTAGAGGACAAACAGAGTCTTCTGCCACCCATGAGTATCCCATCAGCCCCTGCTGGTGTGCCACAGAGTTCTGAAAGGATACAGTTGCCGCCACAGCCATCGGGAAGTGGAAATGCTGTTTCATCCCCTGACAGTCAGCCTAAAGGTGTCTGTAATGGTAGGTGAGATCAGCTGCTGTGGTCTCTGTGGTGTGCCAGTGTAGGATTGGGCTCTGTTGGATCTCTAGATCTCTGGTTCTTGGATTAATTGCGTTCTTGTGTCTTTGAATCAACAGATGTAATTCAGTTTATCCGTGTGACAGAGCTGAACATACACTACCATTCAAAAGTTTGGGGTCTTGAGTTATTTTATTTATTTATTTAATAATATTAAACAGTAATATTTTGAATATTAGTACAATTTAATTGTTTTTTTAATGTATTTTAACATGTAATGAAATGCCATTACTCCAGCCATTAGTGTCACAATATCCTTCGAAAACCATTCTAATGTGCTAATTGGATCTCAAGAAACATTTCTTTATTATCAAAATGGCCACAATTTTATTTTATTTTTTTTTGTGAAAATTTTAATTTCTTTCAGGTTGCTTTGATGAATATACAGCTCAATAGAACAGTATTTATTTGAAATAGAAATCATTTATAACAATCTTAAACTCTTTACTGTCATTTTTCTATCAGTTTAATGTGTCCTTTCTGAATAAATGTATTATCATTAATATTTATTTTGTAATCTTACTGACCCCAAACATTTGAATGGTTTTGTATATTGTCTTTGTAGCGGACCTTCTCTCAAAGATAGTCTGTTATAGATGGTTGTCGTTGCAAATTATATTGAGCACATCTAATAGAGTGAAATAAAGGGATAAAGGTTTAGGGTGGTTATTTACTGTAGCTTAGAATGTTAACTCCTTAATGTGGGTTTAATCTGCTGACATCATGTCATGTATGCATATTCTACTTTTTTAAACACTTTTCAAGATTTGTTTATTGAAAGAGGTTTTTCTTGTAGATCAGTTTCCTCAAATGCTCCTGCAGATGGTGTGCTGTTTTTATTGTGTATGTGCACATCTGTGTATTAACACACCTGATGAAGACAGATTGCCAGATGCAAAGGTTATAGATACGGTTATGAGATTGACTGAAATATGGATAAGATTTTTTGCGTGTGCCGCTGGCCGGCTGCAGGGGTACACAAAAATTATCAACAGAGTAACCTTTGGATGTCCTTTTGTCATAATTTGCTTTTGCTGTACTGAGATGAGCCCACGTTTCACACGTATACACTTTGGCATATCACCATCCATTTATCCATCTCTAACTGTGTGAAGAGCTTTAGAGGAAGAGTTATGGTTTTCATCAAGGGTCTCTGAAGGTACCCTAAGGGGTCCGTGGAGAAGATAAATTGAAAACATTCTAAATGTTCTAGACATTTCTAACTTTTAACAAAATGTAAAACTTTCCAACAAATGATGTTTCAAGCATTAAAAGCATTTTATTCCTCGATAATGTTAGTAAAAAGTGTCTGAAAAAATCTAGCTTGTATAGAGCCCTGGTAAAGAGGACAAAACAGACTTTAAAATTTGTATTTTATTTCATTAAAAAAGAAACATACTTTCAATATATCAAAGTAAGAAGGACATAGTATTACAAATATAGTTAAAATATTCTTTACAAAAATACTGCAAAAAAAAATACAAAAAACTAATAATAACAATAAACTGGATGCTTTTGACATTTTGTTGGCCTGTCACAACTTTCAATGAGTATTTATCATCTGTCTCAGGAACAGTGTGCTCTTTCTTTCTGTCCTTTCTTTTTTCTTTGTTGTGTTTTCTGTGTCTCTCTCTCACACACACACACACATACGGTTTTTGGTGCTTTGGTCTTCTGTTGGCCATTGATTTTTCACTTTGTGGGGTGAATGGTGCCAAGTTACATAAGACATCCAGACGGACAATGTGCTTTTCTGTCTGTCCGCTCAAGGCACTGTCAGTTTCTGTGCCCTTTACCATGACCTCTCATGCTTTTCTACTTTAATTGTCAGAATGTACTGAGACTGAGGCATAAAGTGGAACTTACTGCTAATTTGTCTTTAAATCATCTTGTATATTACAACAAGCTACAACCAAAAGCCGAACAAACTTACATTGATCATAATGACAATTATAAAGATAAAGATAATAATTGTAGATAGACATTTGCTTGATTAAACATGAGGATTTCAACTTTGTCTTTTCAAAGTAAAAGAAGATAAGACAGCCAAAGAGAAAATGGAGAAGGTGGAAACCGCTCCGAAGATGGAAAGCGTCAACATAATTGAGAAGCAAGACAAGCCTGAGAAAATTGAGAAGATTGATCACCTGGACAAGAAAGATGAGATCACAAAGAAACCAGACAGTGTGGATAAGACTCAGAAGAGTGAGCAAATCATCAAGGATGAGAAGAAAGGTGAGAAAGAGGAAAAACACGATAATAAAGCTGAGAAAGTAGACAAACCTGAGAAGACAAACAAGGAGAAAGACGAGAAGAAGGACAATGGAGAAAAAGTGGACAAGACAGCCAAAGCTGAGAAGAATGCGACGGCTGCTAAAGGACCTGCTAAATCTCCAACAGCTAATGGGAGCAAAGAGGTGACCAGCCCAGATAGTAAGGCCAAGGTAAGTCTGAAAAACAAAGGGACTTCATTAATTTGATGTTTTATTTTATTTTATTTAAACTGCTACATTTTAGAAAAAAGAGGTGTTTGCTCTCATTTTTCCATCTTTATAAAGAATAAAAATCAGTTACCCAAACTAACAACTTATGATTTATGAACAATTTGTACAGCCATTGCTGCTACCTTGGTTTTATCATGCTCCCATGTTTGCATCTAGTTTTTCTTTTGTGCTTTTGCAAATACATGCATGTAGCCTTCAGTTGGGTCAACCAAACAAAGCTCGGCAAGACCTAACTCGCTGTCCACTGGAGACAGTGCAGGTGCCACCAAACGCACCTCTCCCATCACCAACTCTGCCAATAAAAAAAGCCCTATGCCCAAGGCAACAACCCCCACTGCTGGCACCAAGAAAACCCCCACCACCACATCTACTCTTAAGACTAAGGCCAAGGTGAGTTAACACCATTTCCCTCATCTGTGGTTTGGCACTCAGCCAAAAATCCACAGGGGAGACCATTTGTGACTTTCTGTAATGCCCATCTCTCTTCTCTTTAAATCGGCCCATGGCTTGCCCTCTGTGTCATTGTCAACTCACAATGTCCTTCACCAGCAAAATCTCAAGAGAGAGGCGTGTTTTTAAGCTACTGAATAAAATATAAGGTGCCGTTTTATCAGTGAATAAATTACAGATATCAATTAATTTGACAGGGCTAATTATATGCCTCCCTCTTCAAATCAGGTTGTAAAATACTTTTTCTCCAACTTTTATGCATGGTGCTTGTAGATTATGAATCCATAATTCATTCTCACCTTTTTATCTAGTGTCATCTCTTCTCTGCTCATTTTCTATATGGATGATTTATCATTTAGGAGAAATGTTTTTTATCCATTAGTTAAAGGGATACTCAACCCCAAAATTAACATTTTGTCATTAGTCACATACCCCCATGTCGTTCCAAACCTGTACAAGCTTTGTTCATCTTCGGATCAACAATTCTAAATATTTTGGATATTTTCCCTCCATATACCGTATTCTGCATATGCTCTTCTGAGTCAGCCACGCCACAAGGATGCACTGTTTCTACGTGTATTTAGCTTTGATTTGAAAGAAAACAGCGCATTCTTGTGGCGCGACTGACTCAGAAGAGCATACACAGTATACTGTGATATGGAGAGACACAGAGGAGACTGCTGACAAAGAAATTGTTAAATAAAGAAGTTATTTCTTTGTTTTCTTCGCTTACAAAATTATTCTCGTCGCTTCATAACGTTACGGTTAAAACACTGATGACAGTTGGACTATTCTGACGATGTCTTTCATTCTTTTCTGGACTTTGACAGTGTTATTTACTTGTTTCAAGTCTTTCATCCAAAATATCTTAAATTGTGTTCTGAAGACGAACAATGCTTTTACATTTTGGGGTGGAGTATCCCTTAAAGGGAGATTATTATTATTATTATTATTATTATTATTATTATAAAAATAAAAATCTAGGAGATTATAGTAGTATGTTATAATATGCTTTACATTTTAATTTGGGACAGGATTTATTTTAGCTCATTGACTGCTAGGTAATGAATGTTACATTAGGAAATTCAAAGTTTGCTCTCTACAAAAAGTTTTAAATATACAAATTAACAGAAAAAAAAAAGTATTACTATCACAGACAATGTCAAAGATCCACACCAATACCCAATATACCACAATCCGTTCATATCGTTCATCTCGGTCACGTCATGAAATTTATTTATTTATTTTTTTACGTTTTTTAATTAGTTAAACTCTGCCTAAACTGAACAGTCATCCTCAAAGATTACACCACTCTTATGTATGTAACTCATCTAATCAACCTCCTGACTTCAACTCATTTTCATTCATGGTTGTTCAGCATTCTGATGTCTTGCTCTTTTCTTCAGTCTTCTGAGACAGCCACTCAGCATCGCCCTCCAGTGGCAAAGGCTAAAGCTGCATCTGCTACGAATTCTAAAAATGGCACTACTATCACCCCAACTACCACCTCTGCCCGACACTCCTCTGGTGAGTTGTTCCACCATTCAGAACTTTAATTACATTTTATAACTATGAAAAATAAGCCATAGACTTACAGTCCTTATAATTTTCTGCGTAGTATAAATATCCCAGATTATAAATAATTGTCGTAAAAAAAATTGTTGAGTCTTTGTTTATTGAAAGACTTTGTAAAGGTGTTTTGTCAATCAAACAATTAGCAAGTTGTTAAACAACAATGTAATCCAGTGCTTTGCACTTCTGTCCTTCACATCTTCATTTTGCTTTTCATTGCAATTAGGTTTGTAGCTCAGGTTATGCATTCAGTGATTTAAAGTATAATCATGTAATGACATTTAAATTGACATAATTTAATTTGATTCTGTGTTTTCACAGCTACAAAGACTGAAAACCAAGCAGGAGAGGTGAAAAAGACAAGTGCAAAAACCACACCAGGTGAAAACAAATACATTTTCTTATCGAGAGAAATAACTTTAACAGTTAGAATTAAACATCGTTATAAATTACACATAGTATATTAAATTTACTATACCTCCTGGCAATGGTATTTACATACGGTATAATATTATATCAGATTTTGCTTTGGTTTAATTACTGAAAGTCTTGTAAGCTTCAGTTGCACTTGCACTAGACTGTGACTGCTTATTTCTTTGCTTATCATAGCATTGTGGTACATTGTAAACAAAACTTTATTTACCAGTAGACTAATAATTTTCTATGCATTATAATTTTCAGAAGTTTCTTTATGACGGACAGGAATATTGGAACATTCAAATGTTCTCACCATTATTATGTGCAATATATGAATCATTGTATCATCTAAGAGTATGTGAATGGATAGCAGTGTAGGGAAAGTTCACTTTCTACATGAACTAGTTCAAAGTTCAATTCACAAATTTTAAAATGAACTAGTTCAGTTCATAGTTCAAACTATAAAATTTTGAACTAAGTTCACACAGTTCCAAAAATGAACTAGTTCATAGTTCTTTTTTTCCATATGTTGCTGCGAGCTATTCTTTTTCAAAATTATTGCAACAGCCCATATAGAATCACAGACAGGAATTATTTTATCAGTTTTAACAATGAAGCTATGCGTCAGATTTCATCTTCATATCATATCCAATTTTGAATCCTTATCCAACCAGGGTTTACATTAGCATTGAGGGGACAGCATTGCCCCATTTTTGCTTTAATGCTTTGTCTCCCATTCTCACCGACCTTGTCATAAACATCAAAAAGTTATTTTAAATGATCATGCGCCTTCTTGCTACATGCTGCTGTCGCCTCCATGTTTTTTTTTTTTTTTTGATGACGCGTCACGCATGCGGCGGATGGCGGTGCGACACTGGTGGCTGGTGTTGCCAGATTGGGTGTTTTTCCGCTACATATTAAGACCCATTTACGGTGTGTTTTAGCCGGGTTTTCGACTGGAAGGCTCTATAGAAATCAGGCACCCTATCGAACAAAGTTAACCTGAGAGAACGTGGCGTTCACATACACCAGAATGAACGAGTTGACAGTAACGTTAATCCGGCATTAATACGGCACGTTCAGTTCACGTTCGCCCAAAATATGAACGAGTTCAATGAACGCGTTCAGGCACAACGCGTTCAGGCACAACACTGTAATGCACTAGTGTGTAAACTGTGTGTTGAAATTAAGACAATATTAAGACAATCCTTTCAATTAGCAGATACTTGAATAACACCCATTACATGAAATTAATTCAGTTCTGGTCAAATAAACCAACAGTCCAACAGATTTAAGAGTGGAGAGATCTTCTTTCAAGTGGTCAGCAGAGGTGCTTATGTGCAAGTGCTTAGGTGCTTACTTTTCTGTAGCTGTAACTAAATGCTGATTTGATGACGGCTTTAAGAGCAGGGTGAGAAGTTTACCTCTTCTGTTTCCTGAAAACACAGCAGTTCTGAGCTAATACACACCGACTAGTGAATTTGTTAGTCATCAAATCTGAAGCTGCTGACATAGTCAGGGATAGACTTACTCACAGAGGCCTGTCTGAAAACATCACACTGATAGAACCTTCAACTCCTCTCTACATCTCCTTGTACACAACAGACAAAAACATTGTCACTAAGATGAGAGCTTGGCACTTTTCTGGTGGCTTAGGGAGAAGAAATATTCATGATAAGTCAATGATAACAAGATTTATCTGTCTGTGACCTCTCATGCATACTGTATTAATCCTCCTGGATTGTGCTGTTTGCTGCTACAGTGACTTGCATTTTGTTTTTCAGTTAAAACAACTCCAAGAACAACTCGCACACCAACTTCTGCAGCCAGCACTGCAGCCACCAATGGGACCCCGACCCCTCGTCCCTCCCGCATCACCAAACCCCCTGTACCCAAGCAGACTCCCCTAGAGAAGAAGCCTCCTGTACCTCGAGCCCCCAGAAATGTCCGACCCACCAATGCACCACTGCCGGATCTAAAAAACGTGCGCTCCAAAATCGGTTCCACTGATAACATGAAGTACCAGCCTGGAGGAGGCAAGGTGAGTTGACTGGTCAAAAGAAAACCAGAAGAATTTGTATGTGCGCAAGGAATGAAATTATATGGACTTTAGAGACACACATACTATAGATACTATACTCAATCTCATTTCTTTACAGCCTTAGATTTAGTTTGATGCATTTTTTGGCAACATATGATCATAAGCTCATGTTCTGCACTATTGCTGCTATTAAATACATTATGAAACTTTATATTTTGTTAGTTAGTTGCTTCTCATACTTACGTCTCATGTCACTGCTAGTCGATGTACTGTAAATGCCATTATTCATTTGATTGATGAACTTTTAGATACTGTCAGTTTTGACTGATCTCATGGATGCACAGCTTTCAACAGTGTTCTGTGATTGACATCCACCTGCCAGTAGAAAACATTACTGAATCTCTCCCAGCCACCTATCCTTCCCCATCTCTTTGAAATTAAGAAGTCCTTGTGTAACTGGATTCCCCGAAGGGTTTTCACTTTTCAGGGAAGGTCTAGAGAACCCAGTGCATTAGGACTGGCTGTTTCCATATTTACACCCATCTGTAATACAGGCGGTGACTGTCAACTAAAGGCCACAATGCATCATTTAAATTAAAATGTCTTTTTATGAAACCCTTAATAAAGGATGTTTACTCTCTGGGTTTTCCATTAATATTTAAATGAATAGTTCACTCAAAACTGAAAAATTTGGCATCATTTACTCATCGTCTTATCGGTCTAAACCTGTGTGACTTTCTGTCTCCCGTGCAACACAATTTGTTTTTGTTTTTTTGACAGTACAAAAAAACAGCACTGATTTTGTATTGTATGGACAAAAACACAGTAAAACTTTTAAAATATAATTTTCTGTTCCATATTAAAAAAAGAAAGTTGTACCAGTTTGGAATGACAGAACTGTCATTGTTGAGTGAGTTATCCCTTAAGTTTCTGTTGGCTTTGTATTTAACTGAACAGACACAGTTAAATACACTATTTACACACACAAACCGTTAGCTGATTCTTTCAAATTCCAAAGTAACCTTAGCATAGTTAATCACTTATCGTGGTACATCCTATACTTCCTTCTCTGAGACCTTTGACCCTGGGCTTTCTGTACCTCCTCCCTGCACTGCACTGACTAAAGGGGTGCTTGTCTCCTCAGGTCTCTGCAGCCCAGGGCAAGACTGATGCTCTGCCAAAGACCAGCCAGGGCAAAGTGAGTCCCTCCCAATGACATCTCCCTGACTCAATATCACTCTCTCTCCTGCTCTTACTCCTGCTGCCTTTCCAAAGATCATCGGATCTTGTAGAAACTTGCTTATGCAACCCTAATTTGCAACCCTAAAAAATGTACACAGATTCACAAAGGCCTTAATATCAGACTATTTGTGTACTAAAATTAGGTTAGAGTGGTTTTCTGAATTATAAAGAAACTTGCAGGCACGTGTTTGTTGTATATAAACATGTCTACATAAATGTGTTAAAGAATGTTTTTAGAGCAATGCAGCCTGATCTGTGTATTGTATATCTTCTGTAGATTTAACACCACACAATTCTGTCTCTCAGGAGTTCACCTTCACCTACCAACCAGATAGATGTCATATAGTGTTTTCTGCACTAACCACATCCATCTAAAAATAGCATAACTGCATGTTGTACAGACTCAGCAATAGTATCAACACTCTATAGTGCAATTAATTTCTTACCTTATAATGGATTGTCATACTTGCACTCTTGCTTTTGCTTTTACGAAAAATGCTTTCCCACTGCACACACACACACACACACACACACACACACACACACACATATATATATATCACTTTTCTTGCAGCTTTCCACACAGGGGACTGTGGCTATTCTTGGTGAATTTAATAGATGAAATGAAAAACTGAACTATACATTACTTTTCAAAATATTCTTACACATAATAGATAAAAAATATTATATTATATTATATTATATTATATTATATTATATTATATTATATTATATTATATTATATTATATTATATTATATTATATTATATTAAATTAAATTATATTATATTATATTATATTATATTATATCAGTGGTTCTCAACCAGAGGGTTTCAGAAAACTTCCAAAAGGGGCATCAGGAAGATAAAAAATTTGTTAAATATATATATATTATATATATATATATTAATTGTATTTCTTAATCAGTAACTATTATCTTTTTTGAAAAACAAAGTTCTTGAAACTTCCGTAATCACAAAAGGAATTGTGGTTCATTAATTGATTTACCTGTATCAATATTAATATTGATAATAATGTATTGTAGTCATTATACAGAATATGAGCCTTTGAATATTGTATTAGACAATATTGCCTTTAAGTCAAAAGGTTGAGAACCTCTATAAGTGTCTTACGTAACATCTGTTATTGGCATATGGTTAAAAACTGTTTTCTTTGCATTTAAAATTGCTGTGTTTTCACTCCCAAGATCACCTACAGCCTCCTGCTGTTTCACAATGTCAGCTGTGGGTTTTGAGGAATTGTGCCTCTATACTGTATATCTGTTATCTATTATGTATGCAGTTCCATAGATATTGTTTAACAGTGCCTTGCATGTCAATAACTAAGTAGACTCTAGTGCTACTGGTGTTTCTTTGCTGCTCAAAGAATCATCATGGTCATGTTTTTGTTTTCAGCACAGCCTTAAAACTATGCAATATTGTATTTATCTCCAAATTACATTTACTTTTCCTGGATTGACCTGTCACTGCAGGTCAAATGAAACCGAGTTAGACTGCAGCCCCTCAAGTGTTTAAGCATTACCTGAGATTAATGCAATAAAGTGAGCTTTAGGCTGTGAAAACACACTCTTGAGTCAGAGCGTTCCTGGCCTGCTGTTACTCTGTCCAAACAAATATGTGAGTCACACAAATAAATCCTGCACCAAACAGCACAACAGACATTTGAATCTAACATGGCTGCCACATAAAATGTTCAAGAAACAACTTCTTCAAACACAACAGCAAAAATAACTGTTTGCTGCAAATAAATGAGTAGCTTCATCATTCAACACTACATGAAGATACATGATGATTCTTCAGTGGCATTGTGCTACTACTCTTTACTTTTAATTTACAGTATACATTGTTTAACACTCATAGCCTTCATAGCGTTTGTTTCTGTCTATTTTGCATGTGTCTACCTTTAACAGTGTTTCCCTTGTGGTGTGTTTAGGTTCAGATAGCCCACAAAAAGCTGGACTTCAGCCATGTCACCTCCCGATGTGGCTCCAAGGACAATATGAAGCATGTTCCTGGTGGAGGAAATGTAAGCGTACAGTGTCATATTGGCTCAACGGCTCTCTTATATAAAATGTTTAAAAGGGTTAGTCATAAATTACTCACCCTTTTGTTGTTCCAAACTCATTAGGCCTTCATTTATCTTTGGAACACAAATTCTGAACATTCTGAGTTAAGAGGTAGTAAGGACAGTGGTTCATCCTTTACTTTACGAAGCTACGAGTATACTTTTTGTGCGCAGAATAATCTTCGACGCAAGATTATGAGAGTACCACGACGCATGCGTGTGATGCTGCCGATGCTAGATTTCAACAGAAAGGAAGAATTGCAATTTTTACCAAACTTTACTTATTCAAACCAGAATATACAGACAAAAAAACGAAGAGAGATGGACATTCTACATGAGAACACTGGCTCCTTTGTCCGCAGCGTGCGTTGTGGTACTCTAATGAATGCTTATAGAAAACTGACATGGAAGAAAAGAAATTACTGAATAAAGTTATGATTTTTGTTTTCTATGTGCACAAAAAGTATTCTCGTAGCTTCTTAAAATGAATCACTGAAGTCACATGGACTATTTTAACTATGTCCTTACCTAGTTTTTGGGCCTACTACATGGTAGTTGCATTGCTGTCTATTGAGGGTCAGAAAGCTCTCAGATTTCATCAAAAATATCTAAATTTGTGTTCTGAAGGTAAAGGAAAGTCTTACAGGTTTAGAACGACATGAGGGTGAGTAATTAATGACAGAATCTTCATTTTTTGGTGAAGTAACCCTTTCATTATACGACACTTAGAACAGCAAGGAGTTACTTTTACAGAATGTGTCTTAAATGTTCTTTTCTCTTAGGAAATCCATTACCAGAAACAAATGCCACTTTAGTCTAACAGCTCTTTATTCCTGGTGTGCAGGTTCAGATTTTAAGTAAAAAGGTTGACTTGAGCAAAGTGACCTCTAAATGTGGATCCAAGGACAACATAAAGCACAAGCCAGGTAGGGGATGGGTCCATTTTAATATCCCCTATTACTGTAAATGCAGTGTGTGCTTGCAGTAAACAGCCATGTGAATGATGATTAATCTCTCTCAGGTGGTGGTGATGTGAAGATTGAATCCAATAAGGTTAACGTCAAGACCAAAGTGGGATCAATGGACAATGTAGGCCAAGAACCAGGAGGTGGCAATGGCAAGGTAGTAAATAGCTTAAGAAGATATTACATATTAGGAATGTGTCTCTATCATTATGGATATTACATTTTCCTGAAGGTCTTTCAGAAGCAAGCATGTGGTTTGTAAAATTCAGCCCCCTCAGCGCATGGAAATGGGCTTTTTTATTTTATATATCTATTTATGACATCTCACATGGCTGAGCACCAGTTTGTGT
>NC_068419.1:308103-333129 GCF_023724105.1 Carassius gibelio | reverse complement strand
TTGTTGCTTAGCAAAGACAGACGCCTCATGAGCGCTTCTGCCCGAGCGCTTTGGAAAGGAGGAGAAAGCGGCACGACTAGCGTTTTCCACGCGTTTTTATGCACGATATGTGAATGGCCCCTAAGGCGCTCGCTAACTCAGCACACGCTGAAGTCTCGTTGCAAAATGTCTAATGCATTTAACAGACCAGAAATAGAAGATCCTCCAATAACCAACAGGTCTGGTGTTTGGGTGCACTTTGGATTCCCTGTAAGCTATAATGGTGTACTGGTGTCTAAATGCTGCGGGGATAGTTTGTTGCGTGTATGTTTCTCCTTTTTTTCGTCTTTTCCCAGATACTGACACAATAAGGTGATGTCGGCGTAAATGAGTTGACATGTTTCAAGTATTCCCGCTGGTGTTTTTTTTTTTTTTTTTTGTATTCCCGCTGGTGTACCCTTTCATGTAGCAGATGCGACATACCGTTGTTATTTTATCCACCACTCTCTTGCCATCACCATTATAAAGGGAATCCAAAGTGCACCCAACCACCAGACCTTTTGGTTATTGGAGGATCTTCTATTTCTGGTCTGTTAAATGCATTGGCCATTTTGCAACGGGCCTTCAGCGCGTGTTGAGTGAGCGAGCGCCTGACTGAGTAGCCTAACATAAACATATAACTATAAGTTGGTGTTTTTTTCTTCTTCGGGAGTGTCAGGGGCATTGACTGTTACGTCGTTTGGCTTATTGGGCTACCTTGTTGAATGCATATCATTATATTTCTCTCTCTTTTTTTTTTTAATATAATTAATTAGTCCGACGAACCGTTCGGTACATAATGCGTACCGCGTACCGAACCGAAAGCCTCGTACCGAACGGTTCAATACGAATACGCGTATCGTTATACCCCTAATATATATATATATATATATATATATATATATATATATATATATATATATATATATATATATATATATATAGTTCTTATTTTATCCCTTCACTCATTAGTTAGACATTTACTCTTCCATAAGAGTACTTAGACAATTAATCCAGTTTATAAAACCCTGATGATGGAGACATGAAAAACAATGCAACAAAACCCAGTGCAATGGTTTCTCGGCCCCTCTGTCCGGTCCTTTTGATCCGTGTTGGGGAAAATGAGTGCACAGACCATTTGCTGGGAGGCCTTACCTCAAATGGGTCTGGGCAAAGAACCCCTATATCCACCTTTCATTTTCCATTTCAATCAGCAAATGCAGTCATTACCGCACTCCATTTGCTACTGCATTATGTTGACAAAATAGCCCATTACTAACATGAAGTTGGAGAAAAGCAACAGGACTTTTTGCCTGAATTAATTCCAGGCTTCAACCAGAGCTAGAATGATGACTTCAGAAATGTTGTATTGCAGGCCTCATTTACCTTCTGCAAAACATGGGCCATAAAAAGAACCGAGAAGTGGAAATTTTGTTCTATCTCACACACTCACATACATCTTTGGGGCTTGTGCAGGTCACTGTTGAAGACGGCATGAACAAAACTCAACGCAGCTCAGAGAGATACTCTGACTTCTACACCAACACAAACAAACCATTAGAAATAAATAAGGATGGTATTTTTTTGTAACTTAACAAAAGTACGTAATGGAACTTAAAAAAAAAAAGAAAAAAAAAAAAAAAAAAAAAATCATATTTAATGGTCATGACATTCACATATTTATGATGGACAAAAATAAAGCACTTTTTGTAGTATGAATCAAAGACTAATCAACAGCTAACCTGGGCTACTATATGTAAGCACTATTTAAAATAATTTTATCTATCATTTATTTATATTTTTTCTCACTGGGTTTTCACTGATTTTAAAATTATATGCACATTTGTATATTGTTCTATCACACTTTTCGTGTGCACACTTTTAAATATGTATACATTCACTTTTTATTTTATTTCTTTCATCACAATTTCATCACATCTATATTTTTCTCTTAACTGTAATTTTTTATTGTGCAATTCTGAGTATATATTTCACAATTCGGAGTTTTACTTTTGCAGTTCTGGTTGTTTTCTCAAAACTGAGAGGACAAAGAAAAAATTGAGAGACAAAAGTCCATATTGTGATATAAAAGGTCACAACTACATGAAATAAATAAAAACTCACAGCAGAAAACCCAGCCTGATCTCAAAATCAAAACGTACATATTTAGACGTAAATTAAAACTGTCCAATACGTATGTGCCTTTACGTATTTACAGTGTCATTTACGTATTATCTGGACGTAATTACAGGTTCGATACGTATCGAATTTTACGTAAAAACAACCTCAAATACTTACAGATAGAACGTGTTCTCTGACCAGTCAGTTATCCATAGAAATTTGCTCATGAAACTGCTTTTCAATGCGTATCTGATATTTTTTTTTTTTAATATTTATGTATATTTTGCCTTTTTATAATATTTTTTTTTTTTTTGATAAATGTAAAAAATTATAAAAAGGCAAAATATACATAAATATTTTTAAAAAATAATCAGATACGCATTGAAAAGCAGCTTCATGAGCAAATTTCTACGTTATGTTTTGGGTAAAAATAATCAATTGTGTAGCCTTTAATAGCATTATAATCACAATGAGAGAAAACTGTACATTTAAATGTTTTAGAAACATTACAAAACAATCTTCCAGCAATATTTTCTTTACCTAAATGTGTTACTTGGGAACAAGCTTCAAATCATGCACTATGTTAAAATGTTTTGAGTTAACATAGTATTGTGCAAGGATTATTATTATTTTACCTCCTGTTTTTGTGAAAATTAATCCAAATTGTTGATATTTTACTGCCTCTGGCTGAAGTCAACCTTTCTTTGAAGTTGCTGGGGCCACGTTTACATTGTGCTAACCTCAGTATTAAATGTCATGCCCATAGAACTTATAAAGCATTTTCTGTTAACCAGAAGTCAAGGGTTGAATACTTCAAATGTGCCAGTGCAAACAAAAAAGATGCCCTTTTGCAATGGGAACAACATCAATCTAATGATGGTCCTTTAATTTTATTATTACTATTATTATTATTATTTTTTTTTTTCAACATCTGGAACAGACTTTTCAGTCCATTCCAGTATCTGCTACATATGTGATAAGAGCCTGATTTATACAAATAGTGGGTACTAATATATTTCTGGAGTCAGATTTTGTTTCCACACTGTGAACATGCGAAAGTGTGATATGGTTCAGCCATATAGGTAATCAAAACATGCTGATATACAGCCATATTCCACAGCTATGAGTGTGATATTGCATTTATACAACAGTTCAACTGCATGATTTTGTAAATACATAAGAAACAACAATAGAGTGTTGTTTATCCCCCCCCCCCCCTCCTTTTTTTTTTTTTTGCTAACTACTTCATTCCGCCATAGATTTAAATTAAAGTTGACAGCTTAACAGCTGATCCCAAGCCTACGTTCCTAATTCCAAAGCTCACTTTAAAAATAGTAATGAAGGAATCTTGATTTGCTTCACTGTTTATTGTTTGCTCCTCAGGCTACAATATATATATGTGTGTGTGTGTGTGTGTGTGTGTGTGTGTGTGTGTGCACTTTGAAGTAAAGTTTGTATTTAATGATTTAATTTAAAGTACATTGTGCTTTAATATGTTGCTATCCTTTAAAGCAGTGCATTTATATTGATGTGTTGACTACAGTGTGCAGGTAAAAACAAATGTAAAAGAACCCGATTTATAAATGGCCATATTAATAATATATTATATTGATATATTAATAATAACTGATGGAGGGAACAGAGATTTTATGTTGTGACAACATTATGGGGATTCACTTGGGAGCCCCAATTATCTCTGATTTTAAGTGAAAACGCCAATGAAATTTAGCTAGTGGATTTTGCATAACTGAGCCACTCCCTGTGTATCATGATGTTCCTTTAATTCACCACCAGAGGTCATCATCCACAACACAGACTCTCACACTACACAGTACACCCTGAACTACATTTCCCATGCTCTACTGCACCAATCACATTCACCCGAAAACAATCACACAGCTGCCACAAATTGCACACACACATCACAACCATCAGACACGCTTTATAAGCATTGGACTTCCTTTCACACATGGCCGAGTATTGTTCTGCACAGATCCTTCCCCTAGCGATAGCTGCTATACCAAGCAATAATGTTATACCGTTACACCATGATTACAGGTATAAATAGGCAACAGGCGCATCCACTCCACAGGTTTTTCGCTGAGGAGCCGAGAAAATGTCCCTGGCTGCCAGTGATGGTTCGAGGTTGTGACAAGGGGACATAATGTCTACATTCCCTCCATCAGGGAATGAGGGTTACGTAAGTAACCAAGACGTTTCCCTATCTGTCAGTCACTACAAATTATGTTGTGACATTATAGGTCCTGGAAAGCACCATAATCTGAACCCCATCACAACCCATGACATAGCTGATGTTGGCATGTGGCTGCGTGTCATACAAATTCTACGCTAAGGTCGTAACCTTCCCACTGCCCCAGGGCAAATTCGCTGGCCTTCGTACCTGCAGGGACCACAGGCCAGTGCATCGCTGCTGGAGAGAGACAAGTTACTGTTCCTTTCCCCACAGAAATTTCTTAACAGAAGGGATTTTGACCTTCAATGAAAGATTTGCTTAAACCCTTTCCAATTTGTTGTTACAGCTTAGGCAGAAATGATGGGGAAGCGAGCCTTCTGGAGCAGGGAGCTATGGAAGCCACACCCTGCCCGTACGGAGGTAGTGTGTGGAAATTATCATATGGACTGACCCAACCCTGGGTATACTGCGGAGACTGTAGAATCTTGCAAAGGTGTTCGGTGTCGCCCAGCCCATAGCTCTACAGATGTCTGCCAGAGAGGTGCTGTGCGCCAACTCATAGGAGGAGGCAACACTCCTTGTGAAGTGAGCCCTCACCCCCAGTGGGCACGGTTTGCCTTGGGATTGGTAGGCCAGGGCAATGGCATCCACTATCCAGTGGGCCAACCTCTGCTTGGAGACCGCCTTCCCTTTCTGTTTACCTCAATAGCAGAAAAAGAGCTTCTCAGAGAAAGAAAGGAGTGGGAGGCCATTCCTATGGTTTTCGTTTGAGGGTCGGGCATGTCAGTATAGGATCCTTCCCTTCTGGCTGTCCCTGTCCATCCGTATCTTTAAGAAGGTAGCAGACGGCACCCTTGCCCCATTACAGGAAGTCGGCATCAGGATCCTGTACTGTATTGATGACCTGTGTTCGTTGCCCACTGCCACCATGGGTCACTCGATCCACAACGTTGACATCAGCAAACCGATCACCCACACGATGCCATACATGCTGTCTGCCATCTGCCCTGTACAGTGAAAACCAGGATTCATCCATGTGCCAGACACCTTTGAATGTGAGCATTTGTCCACTCAAGTCATTTATGATGACGAACTGCAGTCAGGTAGAGACCCCGAGCATGCAGATGAGCTTCCCTGAGATGGTTTCTGACAGTTTGTGCAGAAATTCCTTTATTATGCAAACCAGTTGTTGCAGCAGCTATCCAAGTGGCTAGTCTCAGAAGATTTTGGAAGTGAAGATGCTGGATGTGGAGGTCCTGGGCTGGTATGGTTACACGTGGTCTGTGGTTGTGAGGCTGGTTGGATGTATTGCCAAATTCTCTGAAATGCCCTTTGAGATGGCTTATGGTAGGGAAATTAACATTCAATTCATGGGCAACAGGTCTGGTGGACATTCCTGCAGTCCACATGCCAATTGCTATAATAAATATACAGACACAGTACACACACCTATATTATTTAACACAAAAATCTTATTTTGGATGTGATTAATCCAGATTAATCATTGTATATAATCATATATATATATATATATATATATATATATATATATATATATATATATATATATATATATATATATAAATTAAAAAGGAAGATGCCACACCTTAAAAGACTGGAAAAGCCTATTAAAAAAGTTGTTATTATATGCCTCAACCTGTTACAGGAAACGCTGCTTTGCTTTCTTCTTGTTCGGCTTTCACACAATAATCAATTCTAAGTATTTTATTAAAGGCCAAACTCATAATAAAACCTTTTCCGTCATATAAATGTCTCTCTGCATGCAGGCTGACTCTATGTTTGCCAGATCGCTATTTCTTGGGGAAAAAGACTTGGCATTGCTGGCATTTGTTTGAATGTGTGACCTTTTAAAGATTCTAGAAATCTAAAGCCATCTTGTTTTCTTTCCTGAAACTCCCCAGATATGCAGCTGAAGGGAGACTTACTCGAAGGAAAAATAACTCAAGGTCATGTGTTGTAGTAGTTGGCGTGTTGTCACAGTAGCATGTTAGTGACCGCTGCTTGTTTAGCTCAGAAAAGTGAGTGCCGTCAAAACAAGACTCCTGTTATATATGGGTGATTGCAAAATTTTAACCTGGTAAAGGTTATTGTTTAGGAACAAAATCAGAGCAAATGATTGGCACACAATTTAATGCAAGAAACAACATAATGACTTGAATTGTCAGTGAATGATACTGTTGTGTACTGTGGTATCATGCAGTGTAAGTTTGATACTGGGAAAGACTGGAACAATTTTTTATGACTGTGACGAGGGCGGGGCCAAGAGCCGTGGGAACGGAGCGAGGCACACGGAGGAGATGGAAGGATATAAAACAGGAGCGACAACAGTGAAGGACGAGAGAGGACCAGGCCTGGATTTTAGTCGTGTTTGGTTTTGTTTGTGCGCAGCAGTCGTCCGCGAGGGGCTGCCACGGTGTTTTGTGTTTATTTTATTATTAAAGTCTTTTTGATTTTTATGTTTTTTTTTTTTTTATGTATGTGAAGTATCTCTTTATTTTTATTTATTTGTTATTTATTTGTGCATTGTCAGTAGATAAAGCACAGAACTTTCCAATCCCATCTGCTCTTTTATGGGATTACTCTATCAAACTCATCTGGCCTCACCTGTTTAAGCACACAGAGTGTAAAACCCGATGCATTATGTTTTGCTGTTTACTGAGTCTATTGTATTGTTTTACCAAGGGAATTTTTGACATTCATATAATCATGTCTCAATAAGTAATTTAGGGCCATATTTACTAACAGTCTTTTGGTGTTTATATTAGTGCTGTCAAAATTAGCGCGTTAACGCATTCGATTAATTTGAAATATTTAACGCGTAAAAAAAAAAATAACGCAATTAACGCGGTTGCAGTTTTTTTTTTTTTTCAGTTGTGGCCTATGTGTGTTCAACGTGCAAAGAAATATGGATAAGACCAAGGAAGGACTTTTAGACGGAAAGTTTCAGTATAAAACTCTGCCGGATTACTCTTCAGTCTGCCACAAGAAACATTACTCTTCATTTAGTCTGCCACAAGAAACAGCAACATTAAAATCATGAACTCAAATGTCATTGTTTAAAAAAAAACAAAAACAAAAAAACAATGACTGTAACAGTGCGTAAATCAAACCTTCCTGTAACGCTAACGTTAATAAGCTTAAACGAAAATAACGAAATAATTGTGTAGCGGAGTATTTTTTGTACACAGTGCCGCAAACTGTCAATCACTCCTGTACGCGTGCATCACTGTCCTCCTTAGCTGCAGCAACTTGCGCTTTCTCTCTTCATCAAGCTTTAAAACAAAAAGGGAACAAAAAGATCATATTGTCTTTGTGCATAGGCTATAGATTAATTAGATGAATGAATATCTAAATTTGTGCCTTGCCGTCTACGGTATTTGTTTAGAACTTAGAAAAAAGATGCTGCAGCCAATGAGCAGCCAGCGGGGGCTGCAGGACGACTCAACCTCCGCAGACAGTTTTTAATGTTTATCAGACAATAAATACTCAAGATTTTACTTTAGTATAACTCACAACGAGTTTCACACACCTTCTCCGGCCACGTTGAGTTGTTGACACTTAACAGTGGGAAAAGCTACACATGCGCTATTCACTTGTGTAACTTAAGGGTGAATGGGTAATGTAGTTTCTGCTTTGGGTGGGATGAATTAGGAAGCTTGCATTGTGAAGGGCGCTCTGAAAATCGGCAGTGCAGGTAAAAGATTAAAACCTCTATTAAAACAGATGTCCAAATGAGCGTACCGGTACGCTACAAGCACGTTCTGGGCGCACGGAGAGGTGGCGGTACGCTCAAGAGCTATATTTGGAAGTGGCTGTACTGAGTACCTGTGCGTATGGGCCCACTTAAAGCACTGGCAATGATTTTACTTTGGAATTTTTTTGCAGTCCACTTAGAATTCAACATGGAAATCATTTTTTGTTTTTTATTGGCATTGATTGTTTTGAAATTCAAATGGTACTTACATGCCTGTGTTTTTATTTCTGTAATAAATATGGCTTTCAAGCCAACAGTTAATTTGGAGGATATTGATGGTTTATTGCAGGTATGTTGTTTACATGAGAAAATCTGTGTTACAAGTTAAACAAAAATTCCAATAAACAATCATATTTTGAATTTAAATAGTTTCTTTGTCTTGAGTTTACATTAATTATTTACATTTTACAATTACCTTTTCAAAAAAGTTTCAGTCTTTTAATTGCGATTAATCGCGATTAATTTTAAAAAATTGTGCGATTAATTAGTTATTTTTTTTTTTAATCGATTGACAGCACTAGTTTATATAAAACAGTTTACCAATTTTCATTTCAGACACAAATTTTATGGGAGGAGAGTATTAAAAGGAATCGTGTGATTTCCTAACATTTGCACTCCTCAAATCACTGTTATTTGGGCCATTTTTTAATGCCCAAAACAACATGTCGGGTGTTAATTTGTGCTGCACTTGATAGATTGTGCTGTTCGTTATAAATATGATCTGTCTTCTTTAATGTGCACATTGTTATTTAACCCCTGCAGAATTTTTCCTTGCCATTGGCACTTTTATGGAATTGTGCTCAAATGCTAAATTTAACTGTTTATTAAATCTGTCCATAAGAGTGCAGAATAGGTCTGGTATAAAAAGTCAACCAATGTTTAGTTCCCTTTCAGTCTGTCACTGTCGAAATCATGTTGGTGTCTGACGAATAGGTATATTGCTACTACAGACCAATCTACTTTGAGTGTAAACTAAATGAGTAGCCATTCCGCGCCATATCTGCAGCAGCCTCTAGCAAGTGCTGCTTTGGAGATGGGCATAGGCAGACTGCAGCACCCGTCTAGGCCAGAGAGGGAGGAAGCTGTTCTTTGGGGTATGGATAAGGCACTTCTCCCTCCCCTTGGAGAAGGGGCGGGTGGAGAATCTGGAAAATTTTGATGTGAGAAAATTTCGATGTGAGGGAAATTTTCTCTATCTCAGGGTCCCAAAAGAGCACAGAGAGTTACAGACGGCCCAACATCGGACCTCACTCATCCTCCTCCTTTGCCAGCTGGCATTAGTGGGTGGTTCGAGAGTGGCAAGAAAGGCTCTTCTCATGTACCCCCTGCCAACCAGTGGAACCAGTTAAGCATTGCACCGCACACTGAGACCCCTCTGCGGTCCAACCACAAGCCACCCGATATGGGTCCCTGTGTTCCACTTTGCTGCCCAACTGCAGGTACAGCGGTGGCTCCTTTGATCCTGCTTGCATGGTTTCTGGGTGCCTGGCTAGTGCTACCCAGCCTGTCTCAATATCTTCTCTGGACCATCTTCCACATCTATGCAATTCAGTTCACCTGGCCCTAACATAACATCTCTGTTCCCTCCTTCAGGGAACGTGGGTTACCATACGTAACCAAGATGTTGCTTTGTAAATTTAAATAAATCTGATTTGCATAATGAAGAGCAAACTGTAATTTTAAGCAGTTTGGTTCTGATTTAACTGCAACTGCAACCCTATATGACTAGGTCACAATAAAATACTCCATATCAGTTTTGTATTATAGTGGCAAAACTTTGAAGCCAGATCATTACCGGTTTTTTTTTAGCACACCTAACAGACAAATGCCCTTTAGTCCCTCAGAGCTCTGGGACATGACATGTGACCTTTTCACAATGACACTAGCACATGCGGCTAATAGCATTGGAGTCCTGATTAAAGACAGGAGATCTTCCTTTTAGAGTTCATCGGATCGCTACACTCGCTCATGTTAGATGTGCAGACAACTTTCACTTCGTCTAATTAGAGCAGGGTTCTGGTTGGGGGGGCGACGTGGGAGGGTGTGACTGCTTTGCCAAACAGAGATATTGCCGATGCAGATTCCCAGTGGCGTTAGCACTGGCAGATCAATATTGCCTCTGTTAATGAGAGGCTTTGATAAATGGTGAAGTCAACAATGTTGGCTTTGCTCTGGCCCTTTTGCTCTACCCTCTCGATCAACACAAACGTTTTGAATGGAATTTCGAAGGTAGCAATTATCTCTTAACGTCCACATAAAAGCATGTTAATGGTGGGCATAAAAGTTCTTTATTTGAAGCATAAAAGGGCTAGAGGAAATATATGATAAGAACAGGAGAAATAACATCACATTATGGTTATGGAATCACAGAATTACATGCATGACTCTTTGCTGTCATGGCCTCCAATCAATAGTCTTAAACATAATCCTCAATAAGGTTTATTGGATAAATGCTTAACAAAAAAAATAAATAAAATAAAATATTCCAAGGAAATAATTAATCACTGAATTTACCAGTAAGTAATATCAAATGTTTGAAAGAGATGCAGTTTTGTTTGATGGACAGAGCGACAAAGAAACTTAATGCAATGTATTTATTTATTTGCACCATTTAGTGCTCTAACTAAAATATAGAAAATCTACAGACGGTACTTGTAATGGGTGAAAGATAGGAAAAAAATACATTTAATTCAAATATTGTAACGTAAGTTTAGTAAGTTTAAAAACCAATGACAGACAAGGCAGGATCCCAGTAAAACAGATTCATCTGAAAGGGAAATATATTAAACAACTATTTTATGATGATATGGATATTTACATATTTAATTTCCTATACTTAATTGAACATTTTAAACTGTGAATTCAAACTAAATTATTACACTCAATTAGTTTTTAATGACAAAATACGAGTTGCACTTCAGTAAAAGGTTTTCTTACTAAGATTTTTTTATTTTTTTTTCATTTCCAGCAAAAATATCAACAAATTCTTAAATCAAGAAGGCTTTTCTAGACATGTAAAAATTACTGTGACAAGTGGGGCGGGGCCGAGGAACGTGGAAACGAGGAGTGAGGCCGGTGGAATGATTGGGAAATCAGCGAAACCTGCGACCCACCGCCGGTCTCGAGTCCCACGTCCCTCGGCCCCGCCCCACTCGTCACAACAAGACAAGAATTTGAAAATGTCTAGAAAATCTTTCTGAGAAATGTACAGTAAAATTCACTTAATGACATAATCAAACAGACAATGAACACTTTAAACAGCAGTAATTATATGTTGCAGTCAAACTTGTAGCAAATTTTGTTGTTTTAGGGTTGGCATCATCTGAGCTCCTCTGAGGGGCTGACATCATCTCATCTCAGTTGTTAGGTCATCTCAGGTCTTTGTAAGGACTGGATCCAGACTGAAGCTTGTGTAATTCCTAGTGGCAGAAACAGAGAAACAAATAGATACATAATTAGTATAGCTACTCCAACCAAGCAAAAATGATTTGTTCAGCCCAAGCTAAGGAATAATAATGTACATTTGATCAAACATAACTGCAGTACAAGATTATTAGATGCATTATTTAAATGCTTGGCCAAAGAGATGTGTCTTTAATCTAGATTTAAACAGAGTGATTGTCTTTGAACCCCGAACATTATCAGGAAGGCTATTCCAGAGTTTGGGAGCCAAATGTGAAAAAAAAAATATACTTCCTTTAGTGGACTTTGCTATCCTAAGAACTACCAAATGTCCAGCGTTATGTGACCTTAGGGAGCGTGATGGTTTGTAGCGTGGTATAAGACTGGTTAGGTATGCAGGGGCTAAACTACTGATGGCCTTATAGGTAAGTAATAATATGTTGCAACTGAGGAACTAAATAAGTAACCAGTGCAGAGACTGTATACAATTGGGGTAATATGATCATATTTTCTTAACCTGGTAAGGACTCTAGCCGTTGCATTTTGGACGATGTAGGATAACCACCTAGAAATGTGTTACAAAACTCCAGTCTAGAGGTCACGAATGCATGAACTAGCTTTTCTGCATCAGAAACAGATAACATGTTTCCAGCTTGGCAATGTTTTAAAGATGGACATATGCTGTTTTTGTAACATGGGAAATATGAAATATGCTGTCTAATATAACACCCAGATTTTTGACTGTAGAGGAAGTAGTACATCTAGTTGCAAATTATAATATAAGAGATTTGGTCTACCGGTCCAATAAGTAATATATCTGTCTTATCTGAATTCAATAGGAGAAAATTATTGGTCATCCAATCTTTTACATTTTTTTTTAAACACAGACTGTTAGCTTAGATAATTTAGAAGTTTAATCTGTTCTTGTTGAGATATATAGTTGAATATCATCAGCTACATGGGGCAACATGTATACTGAAAATAGCAGAGGACCTAGTACAGATCATTGTGACTCTCCATACTTTACTGGTGATAACCGAAATGACTGCCCATTTGTAATTTTAACATGCAAAAGTTTGACTGAAATTATATATATATATATATATATATATATATATATATATATATATATATATATATATATATATATATATTTTTTTTTTTTTTTTTTTTTTTTTTTTGCAAGACAAAACACAATTGAGTAGACACAGCTATTTCTAAAATTATAGACATAAATGAAAGATTTGAAATGGGCCTGTCATTTGCCAGTTCACTAGGATCTAGTTGTGATTTCTTAATAAGAGCCTTAATAACCACCAGCTTCAATGGTTTTGGGACGTGACCCTTAAGATAACGATGAGTTAATAATACTGAGATGGGGTTCTTCTGCTACAGATAACAACAAAGTTGTAATTTAGTGGGTACAGGATGTAATAGGCATTTTGTTGGTTTAGATGCAGTGATATGTTTATTTAGTTCTTCCTGTCCTACATGTGTAAAGCACTTCAGTTTCTCTCTTGGTGTGATGAATGAAGCTGAAGTACAAGATGCTGTGGAATCTAAATGTGTTATTGTATAAAACATAAATAAATAAAAAATCTTACCTTTTTTCAATTTGATGGGGGCAACAGCTTCTAATGTATTAGAGAAGATAGTGCCCATGTTGCTATTATTTTGTCTAGTTCATATGTGTTTTATGGGTATACAGAGCAGCTTGAGGTAAGGTTATTTGTGAATCTGTCTTTGGTGACTGGAACAATAGTTCTGCCTGGAAGATAATGTAGAGCCATATACTTTAGTTAATATCAGTAATACACAACATGTACAATACATGGTAATGGTCAGTTACATCATCTCTTTGAAGTATCTAAATCAGTAAGAACAATTCCATGCAATATAATTAAATCTAGCATATGATTAAAACAATGAGTAGCCCTGTGACATTTTTCTTGACTCCAAAAGAGTTTATTAGGTCAGTAAACGCAAGTCCTACTGAATCATTTGTATTATCAATGTGAATGTTAAAATATCTGACAATTAGCACTTTATCAACATGTACCAATAGGTCTGAGAGGAAATATGCTAATTATTTTAGGAAATCTGTTTATGACCCTGGCTGTCTATACAATGTAGCCAGAGCAAGAGACAGGAGATATATATATTTGCATATCTGACACTGTAAAATTTAGCAGAAGTATTTTGAATGATTTAAACCTTTAAGTGGGTACAACAAAAAGTTATTTGAGAATTGGGTTTCGAGTCATATGGAGTGTAGCATCCTGGAGATGTTGTCTGACAGGAGTTCCACTCTGACTTTGCTGGGGTGCAGGCCATCAGTGCAAAAAAAGCCTAGGATGTTACGTGAAAAGTTTCCAGTTCCTTTTCGGGAACTCAGGCTGCGTCGTAAAACGCTTTGGGGAACGTCCCTGACGAGACCGACTCTGAATATCGTGTGCAATCTGTCCAATGGACGAGCGTGACGTCACGGAGCGGGGTGACGTAGCGACCAGGAAGCTATATAAGCACGTGCCGTGCAGCTGGCTTCAGCTTCGCTCTGTCAGCAAGCGCTCTGTGTGTGCATGTTAAACAGTCTGTCCCGTTGGTCCTATTTATTGTTGTCTGTCTCTTAGCCATAAAAAGATCACTAATACAGCTCAATAATGCCAAAGTCAAAGCAAAAGACCAAGTATTTGAAGGGCGATTCCAAGCCGCGTTACAGATTGTGTGTTCCTCCCTGCCCTCGCTACATCACGAGTGGGGATACACACAATCTGTGCGTGGCTTGCCTGGGATCGAAGCACGCTGAGTCGGCTCTCGAGGGGGCCGACTGTCCGCATTGCGAGCGATTGCCAATGCGGGCGCTTCGATCCCGGAGGGCTCTCTTCGAGGAGGGAGCCTTCACCAGCGTTCCTCGCGGTGCTGGCCCCGCTTCTGCCGAGGCAGAGCGGCTGCTGCACTCGTGGGGTTCGCAGGTGGATCTGTCAGAGGGAATGGAGACGGGCCAGTCCTTATCTCCTTCCTCATCTGCCAGATCAGGCGCCCAAACCCTGGGTTCGGAAGCACGCTCGTCGGTTTCTTCCCCCCAGGGCGAGGGATCAGCTCTTCGCCTCTCTTCCTCCGAGGAGGTTGACGTGGAGACTGTTGCTGGGGATTCGCCACCCCTGTCGCCCCAGTATGAGGAGCTTTTGGAGGTGGTTACACGTGCAGTTGATAAATTAAAAATCGAGTGGCCTGCAGAAAAACACACTGAGCCGCAGAAAAGCAAGCTAGATGAACGCTTTCTGCGGCCGAGGCAACCACCTCCATGCCGGAGTCTACCATTTTTTCCCGATCTCCATGATGAGTAATCGAGATCGTGGAAACACCCGTATTCGACCCGCCTCTTTGGCCCCGATTCACTATATTATGGCAACGTGATGGGGCTGGGAGAGTGGGGTTATAGGACGTTGCCACGGGTTGAACAGACGCTCGCGGGCTATCTGTCACCCGGCTCGGCATCGTCCCTAAAGGCTCCGGCATTGCCCACTAAGCCGCTGCGAGTTACATCATCGCTTGTGGGCAAAGGTTATGTGGCAGCAGGTCAGGCTGGGGCTTGCCTTCACACCATGGCAGTCCTTCAAGCTTATCAGGCCGACCTGCTGAGAGATATCGATGAGGGAGAGGGGATTAAGTCTGAAGATATCGATGAACTCAGAAAGACCGCTGATCTCTCCCTCCGCGCCACTAAAGAGACCGCTCGCGCGATTGGGCGGTCTATGGCAGCCTTAGTGGCCGCGGAGAGGCATTTGTGGCTGACCCTGTCAGAGATAAAAGAACGAGACAGGGTCTGCCTTCTGGACGCCCCGCTCCAAGCCTCGGGCCTGTTTGGCGACACAGTCAACACTGTCGTCGACAGGTTCCAGGAGGCACACAAACAGGCGGCGGCGTTCCAGAATTTCCTCCCTCGTCACTCTCGTGGTGCATCTGGGCGGGAGATCACCACGCCACATACCGGCTCCTCATACCGGGAAGTGCAAAAACAGAGTGTCGCCGCTCGTGTTCCCCCACGTCGGGACCGAGGACCCCAGCGACGCTCTGAGTCAGGGACTTCCAGAGTTAAAAAGCCCGATTTGAGAACAGTTATCGAGGCCCGGAAGTCCTCGACGAAAAGATCCTGACATCAGGGTCCAGAGGGTAGCCCCTACTGGGGTAGAGCGCGGTCCACCTCAGTATACGGTTTCCGCCTCACCTCAGTGCCCTCAGGAGGTCGGCCTGCCAACCCTGCCAGAGTTTCAGGGCGCAGCGGCCTCCAGCGAGTACTACTCCCAGCTATTTCCGCCCGTGAGCGCAGCGGAGCTGGGATGCTCGCCGCTCCTTCGGGGGCCTCTTACACCAGAGGTCAGTCTCGAGAGACTGATTCCCTTAGTAGATTATTTAGCAGCGTGGAAGCTACTGCCAAATGTATCTCATTGGGTCCTGCGTACAATAGAAAAAGGCTATTGCATTCAGTTCGGTCATCCACCACCGAATTCTAAGGGGTTACACCGACTGTGGTCGGCCCCCGGCAGGCTCTGGTTATGGAACAAGAAGTGAAAGCCCTATTAAGGAAGGAGGCCATTGAGGTGGTCCCTCCTCTAGACAGGGAATCCGGATTTTACAGCCGGTATTTCATAGTTCCAAAGAAGGATGGGGGGTTGCGTCCGATCTTAGACTTACGTCTCCTGAACCGCTCAGTTATGTCACTGAAGTTCAAAATGCTCACTGTCAAGCAGGTTGTAGCTCAAATCAGATCCGAGGACTGGTTTGTCACCATAGATCTCAAAGACGCATACTTCCACATATCCATCCTTCCACAACACAGGAAGTTTCTGAGGTTCGCTTTCGGGGGCAAAGCTTATCAATATCGAGTACTTCCCTTCGGCCTTGCACTCTCACCCCGCACGTTCACGAAGTGTGTAGATGCGGCTCTGGTATCCCTCCGTATGCAGGGCATCCGCATTCTAAATTATATCGACGATTGGTTGATTCTAGCTCAATCAGAGCAGATGGCGGTTCGACATCGAGATGTCGTTCTCGCACATATGGGGGAGCTGGGTTTGAGACTAAATGCCAAGAAGAGTGTACTTTCTCCAGTTCAGAGAACCACCTATCTAGGCGTAGTGTGGGATTCGACCACGATGCAGGCACGTATGTCTCCTGCTCGGATCGAGTCGATCCTCACATCAGTCGAGAGAGTCAAAGAAGGCCAGTCACTCACTGTCAAACAATTCCAGAGATTGTTAGGGCTGATGGCAGCTGCGTCCAACGTGATACCTTTTGGCCTGCTGCACATGAGACCCCTACAGTGGTGGCTCAAGTCCAAGGGCTTTTCCCCGAGGGGAAATCCACTTCGATTTATCAAGGTCACGCGGCGATGCCTTCGTGCCTTAGACATGTGGAAGAAACCTTGGTTCTTGAATCAGGGCCCGGTGCTGGGAGCTCTTCGTCGCCGTGTAACGCTAGCGACAGACGCGTCCCTCACCGGTTGGGGTGCGGTCATGAGTGGCCACCCTGCCCGCGGTCTGTGGAGTGGTCGCCACCTGACGTGGCACATCAATTGCCTAGAGATGTTAGCAGTCTATCGAGCATTAAAATATTTCCTCCCAGACCTGAGAGGTCACCATGTGTTGGTGCGCACCGACAACACATCAGTGGTCTCGTATATCAATCACCAGGGGGGTCTGCGCTCACGCCCCTTGTACAAGCTGGCATACCAGATCCTTCTCTGGTCCCAGGGCAAACTCCTCTCGATCAGAGCAGTGTATATTCCTGGGAGATTGAATGTGGGAGCAGACATACTGTCGAGGCAGGGGCCGAGGCCCGGGGAATGGATGCTTCACCCCGAGGTGGTGAAGCAGATATGGAGAGTGTATGGCAAAGCTCAGGTGGACCTCTTCGCGACTCGAGAGACATCGCAATGTCCCCTCTGGTTCTCTCTAGTTCATCCAGCTCCTCTGGGACTGGACGCTATGGTACAGACCTGGCCGAGGCTTCGTCTGTACGCTTTTCCCCCTATCGCTCTGCTCCCGGGAGTTCTGGCGAGAGTACGCCAGGACGGGGTCCGTCTTCTATTAGTAGCCCCGTTCTGGCCGGGCCAAGTATGGTTCTCAGATCTAGTCTCGCTCCTCGACGGCTCTCCGTGGGAGATACCGATCAGGACAGACCTACTCTCACAGGCGCAGGGCACGATAATTCACCCTCGCCCGGAGTCGTTCAAGCTGTGGGTGTGGCCCCTGAGGGGGCACATCTGTTAGCAGCTGGTCTCTCAACTGAGGTTGTTGAGACCCTACTCCAATCCAGAGCTCCCTCTACGAGGAAACTGTACGCCCTGAAGTGGTCATTCTTTACTTCATGGTGCAGAGATCGCCTCCTTGACCCTGTTAACTGCCCAGTTGGTACAGTTCTGGAGTTCTTACAAGCTAGGCTCTCTGCGGGGTTATCCCACTCCACCTTAAAGGTGTACGTGGCGGCCATAGCTGCTTTCCATGTCCCTTTCAATGATCAGTCAGTGGGTAGACACCCCCTAGTTACACGTTTCCTCCGAGGTGCACTGAGGCTGAGACCTCCAGTACGGTCCCGTATTCCCCCATGGGATTTGGTTGTGGTTCTAAAGGGTCTTTGTAAAGCTCCATTCGAGCCAATACAAGATATCTCAGATAGACATCTGACACTTAAAACTGCCCTGTTACTGGCAATCACCTCACTAAAAAGAGTTGGAGATCTCCAGGCCCTCTCGGTGGCCCCTACCTATCTAGACTTTGCCCCTGGTATGGCCAAAGCATTCTTATACCCTCGAGCGGGTTATGTTCCAAAGGTTCCCTCTGTAACACCACAACCTATCGTACTGCAGGCCTTTTGTCCTCCTCCCTTTCGGGAGCCAGACCAAGAGAAGCTAAATTGTATGTGTCCAGTGCGAGCACTGAACGCATACGTCCACAGAGCTGCCCTGTGGAGAAAGTCCGACCAATTGCTTGTATGCTACGGTCCTACTAATAAGGGTTCTCCTGCCACCAAGCAGACCCTTAGTCGTTGGATAGTCGAGGCTATCAACGTCTCCTATGAGTCCTCTGGTATTCCCCCCCCTTTGGGGGCCAAGGCTCACTCTACTCGGAGTATGGCGGCCTCCAAGGCCTTCTCAGCAGGTGTGCCCCTCTTGGACATCTGCAACGCTGCGGGGTGGTCCACGCCCTCTACATTTGTCAGATTCTACGATCTTGATATGCAAGCCACTCCGGGCTCTTCTGTTCTCTCGTCCTAAGCTGTGCTCTTCGGATACACACTAGGCAGGGCTTTGGTAGTCTGGCAGCGTTTGCATATCGTTCCCCAAAGCGTTTTACGACGCAGCTCGAGTTCCCGAAAAGGAACGTCCCAAGGTTACGTATGTAACCCTAGTTCCTTGAGGGAACGAGATGCTGCGTCGCAGAGCCATACTCCCGGCACCCCTGCCGGCGCTTGCTTCCCTACTCGAAGCTGAAGCCAGCTGCACGGCACGTGCTTATATAGCTTCCTGGTCGCTACGTCACCCCGCTCCGTGACGTCACGCTCGTCCATTGGACAGATTGCACACGATATTCAGAGTCGGTCTCGTCAGGGACGTTCCCCAAAGCGTTTTACGACGCAGCGTCTCGTTCCCTCAAGGAACTAGGGTTACATACGTAACCTTGGGACGTTATTAACAAAGAACAATTTCTGTTCTTTACACCAAGACAATAACCATTACTTTAAAACAAAAAATCTACTGAACCTCTCGTGCCCTGATACACAGGAAGCAGTCCTGACACAATGATCATCATCTATAAACACAAGATAACTGTTTTGACTTATTTAATCTTACTAATGTTGATGTATTGTGGTTGAATTTTTGCATTTGAAGGTTTTTTTTTTTTTTTAACTCGACGGGACCCCTTTTAAAAAAAATAAGAAAAGGCAAATCAAAACATGGCATTAGATTGTTAGATGAAGTGCAACGGTCAAAGACAACCTATTTGCAATATGGCCCACTAAATAAATAAACAAGCAATTCAAGACACATTTTTACACAGCTTTCCTTCTCAAGTAAATCTATATTATTCTTGAAAACAGGAAAATACTGAAATAGTGATTGCTTGCAGTGCACCCTCACTGATCTCAAATGGGCTGACATGCCGGCAGGCGCTCTAGCTGCACAGTAGTGGTGTACTGAAAGACCAGAAGAGAATGAATCAGAGAGAAAAGAAAGCTAACAACATGTTTTTCACAGATTCCCACTGCTGTGACGTTCTGAGACAAGGAGCGGGCGCTGGGACTCGTTTGGTGACTAAGGCCTGCTGCTACAGGCTGCCATTACAGATGACACTGAGAATGCGGCATTCACACCAGTGACAGCCCATACAAACACTGACAACATCCACATAGTTAAACTCCTTAATGAGGTTGCTGCCAAATAACCCCCCAGGACCCCAACTAATAAGACCAATCTTCTTCACGTGAACACCTTCCTGCCTTTGACTTGTCCTTCTTCTCCTCCTGTTCCTAAGACATGCTGAATAACATTAAGAACATAACAGATGCAAAAGCAGACTTTGATGGTAACATAAATAATAGGTTTATTCAGGTAAAAATAATACTTTGCAACTGTTAATACTTAACAGGGGGATCAACCTGGTAATGGTTTACTTTAATTATGTATAGTAACACAAGTATCACATTTTACCTGAAATAAACAAATTGATGCATCACAAAAAAAAAAAAAAAAAAAAAAAAAGTACCATCAAGTCTTAGTCGATCAGTTTGTTAGGATGATGTGTTCCAAGAAAAATAATAAATGTCTTGCACAATTTTCATGCAACTGCTGCGTGATAATTACAGTTAATACTCATTCATCAACACTGATGTGGCCATGGTCCTATATTTTATTACTATATATATATATATATATATATTGAGAAAATTGAAAAAATAATTGCATTAGGATGCAGATCTCAGTTATTTAGGTTAAGTGAATGAATGCGTTGATCTGTTTTAAACATCCATTAGAATGAAGATAATACATATATTCATTCACTCTGTCTGTACTAGTGCAGCAATACAACTTAAAAATAAGGAACGCAGTTCAAATTTTATTGTGGATATTTTTCAATGGTATTCTAATATTCTATTATCCTCTAGCCTTTATTTTGGCAGAATACTGGGGAGATGCTGTAAATTTGTGTCCACAAAAATGAAGAAATCGCATGCAGATGCTTCACTCTAAAACACACAGAAAATCATTTATATATATATATATATATATATATATATATAAATATATATATACGCGACAAGGCAGGCAAACCAAGCAATTGCTTGGGGCCCCGAGCTGGCCTGGGGCCCCAAGACAACGACTGGTTAAGAATAAAATGCAACGACACTGTTTGAGCGCCCCTTTGATTGTCAATGCAGTAAACGTGCAATGACACTGTTATCGGGATCCCCCTCAAGGGGGCCCCTCTCAGTAGTCGCTGACAGCAGCCAGCCAACACGTGATCTCTGCAGCCGGCAAAATACAAAACCTCCTCGGCAGTCATGAAGCGGAATTATAGATAGTGGTAAGTGATAAATTACACTGGATATAATAGCGCTACCTGTCAGTCTTGTACAAATGGTGTAATTTTGCAGCAGGTAGGCTTGCAAAAATATGTTTATGTTAGCTACCTGCCTGAGGGCAAATGCTGCTTGTAACGAACAGTTATTAGTGCATTTTTTTTTTTTTCGAAAGGAAGGAATATGGTTACTGTAACATGTTTTTTTAACGGGATAAGGAAGACGCAGAACAGAAATCGCGTACTGCAAGGAGTCAGCAGTGTTTTGATTTGAGGGCGAGGGCAAATGTAAAGAGAACGTCGTTGCATGTGTCGATTTTGAATGAATTAATCAAAAATAGGTCATTGCACTTACATCAAATCAGATATGTACTAATATATGTAAATATTAAGCCGGAGCAATCTATTTAAATATGAATCCTGCATGTTCTGCTTGTCTCTGTTAATGAATGGAGCAGAAGCGGACTTCCTTTACACTGAAGCGCACGTGACACTCGCGGTTATTTCAGCATCTGCTGTCTCACTAAAGACGTGAACACATGAACAACATCTCCAGAACTGCTCTGACAGTCACTTCATGAGCATTTGACCGTTTGATTTGAATAAATGGTACGTCAACCCGTCAAAATAAAAGTCCTGTTTTAGACAACTATTTTCCAGAGATGTATTACTGTTGTTCAGCAGAACATAGCTTACTGCTAAAAAAAAATCTAATTTTTTTTTAAGGTTTAATCACACAAAATGTCTTCCATGTTTTATTTTTAATAGTAAATCCCATTTGTTTACCAAAAAGTTAAGTTTGCTTAATTTTCAATAATTTAAATATAAATTAAATTAATGTTTTATGTTTAATGTGCATCTCAGAAAATGCTTTATTTAAAAACCCAACTGAATGGCACTTAAATGCACTTAATTCATCTGTCAACTTTATTGTCATTGTTCACAGTACAATATATAATTATAGCTGATATCCTGCACAGCCCAGAGTTTAAACTGATAAGTGTGTGCTGTCATATTATTGCAAATCACTATTGAATTCCCATCAAACTATTTTTTCAAGCAGTATTTGCACTGTAAACCTTTTTGTATTTATATAAAGTGTGGGTGAACTTAAACTGGCTATGCTGTGGTTCCTATAGGCTTTGAGTGCATGCAGGGGTCGGGGGGCCTCTATGTCCATTTTGCTTGGGGCCCCCAAATTCCTTCAAACGGCCCTGTATATATATATATATATATATATATATATATATATATTTTTTTTTTTTTTTTTTTTTTTTTTTTTTCAGTCATCACAACAGTGTTTCTGTAGCAAGTATTAAATGCCTTAACCTGTTTTGTTTTGTTTGTTTTCTTTCCGTCTCCCCCTCCAGTTTTCTGCTCTTATCTTTTGCAGTTTGGCTTGTATACATGCTTGAGCAGTTCTTCACACAATACTCTTATCAGCACATCAGCAGAACTGCTCCTGTAAATCCCTCGCCCGTCTTTTCTCATCTTGTACGCCACACATATATACACACTAAATAAACTCTGTTTTGATCTCACCAAAAGAAGAACAAATGGAACAAAAGGAAGTTTGTGACGAGATGGTCTTATCTATGGCAGTCCTACTATCTCTCTCTCTCTCTTTATTTTTAAGAAGATTACCAGCAAATCTGTCCCAACTTTCTCCTCCTTTTGAGTCAATTTAAAGTTCTGTGTTCGATCTCACCCCAACTTTCACGTTTCTTTCTACCCTCGTCACCTCCTTGTGGTTCAATTAGTTTATTTCCACCTTCTCTCTTGTCATTATGAGGTTTGTGCAGAACATTGCACACGTTTAAGGTGCCTCATACTCTGAAACCCTTGCAGAGCTCAGTTTAGAGAGTTTGACACTCTCAGCTGAATGTGGGGATAGATTTTTATTTTTTTGTGCAGTCCAATTTCCGATTTGACTGACTATAAGGAGGACTGAAGGATATTCATGATGTAGCAAAGTTATTGAGTATCTATCTAAAATGAGAGCACATCAGGAAAGTAACAATTAGGCCTTATGGATCCTTGTGGCCAATGATTAGTGAAGGAGTTCAGTGTGTATAGACTGCTGAGACGACAGTTGGGGATCAATGAGTGCAAGACTGAGCTGAGAAAGAGATATGGATCGTTGAATGAGACAGCTATGGACAGGAAAGCAACAATGGATGTCTTGTGTAAATTCTGGCCTGGGTTATACAAGGGTTGAGCACTATTTGTGAGATGCCTCTTATATTTTGTTTCAATTTATAAATCAGTGTCAAGGTAAACTCATTGCAGAGGTAATATTTTAATTTCAAATATAAGGAAGTAGAATTAAAACATGGGAGAATAATCAGTAATTTTGAAAGACAACATATAGACCTTTGTATTTAATGTATAGCATTTGTTATATTTAATCAACTTTTATTTTATTAGAATCGTTGAATTAATAGATGATGGAATTTTCTGATATACATTTATACAATTGGGTGTTAAAGTGTATTTATTAACTTAACTGTTGCTGTATGTAAAAAAAATAAAAAATAAAAAATACAATCTAGTTTTGACAACTTTGAACACACACACACAGACACACACAGATGTATATATTAAGGTATAACTTAATATGACTAACATATTGTAATACATATACAAAAGTTAACAATTGTACAAAATTCATTCCATTTTCTGAAAACAGTTTGGAAATCACGAAACAAGTTTTAGTAATTTCTATTCAAATGAAATCCCTTTTCTAACAGGAGAAAAAAGTGTTCATCTCTCCTTTTTTTTTTTGATGTTCAAGGATAGCGGTAGTGTATGTCTGTCTACATACTTTCTACCTTCAGCTTGCTACATTATCTAAAAAAAAAAAAAAAAAAAAAAAAAAAAAAAAACCTGCTTTGGAAGGATATTGATTATATTTAAATTTACTTTGAATTTGACTTTAAAAACCAATCAATTCAGTTATGGAAAAATGGTGTGTTGTTGTTGTTGTTGTTTTCTTCTACAATGTCTTTATACAAGTTGTCATTGTATTTTATGTTTATATGGCCTCAGATCTCTTGTATTTATTTATTTTAATTCTACATGAAATTATTCATGCATAGACAGCTCCTCTCTAATTTGCCCTGCAGAAAGAAGTTTACGTTTGTGAATGATTATGAGATAAAAATCGACAGGTTGAATCCATTCTGAAGTTGGGTCCATTTAAACTGCTCTTCACCAATCAATTATACATGAATCCATGGTATTTAGGGACAAGCTATCCATTTGAGACATGACCGTAACTGCTTTCCCCTTCCTACACTAAGCGAAACAGACGATGGTTGGATGGGGACATCAGTGATGTACAATCTCAAGCCATCTGGAGGCAATAAACCAGAAGCATATGTCTAACAGTTTATATTCATATTGAAAATAACAGGTTGGGAAAATTTTCAGTGGTTTAGCCATTTAATCATAGCACAATGTGATCGAAATACATTCTGAAGAAGAATGAATAGATTAACAAAGACAGAGCATATGGACAATTATTTAAAACAATGAAAAACTTTAGAGTATATGTGTTTACTATGTACATTCAGTATGTGTGATTAATGTATGTAGTTGAAACATTGCATCTCTTATTTATTTATTTATTCATTTATTTTAATTTTTCATCAAAACATGTAGACAGAGACAAATGTATAAGCATTATATATATATATATATATATTAGGGCCGGGACTTTAACGCGTTAATTGAGATTAATTAATTACACAAAAAATAACGCGTTAACTAAGATTAATTAATTACAGAAAAAAAATTCCCGCATTTTTAATAACTTATTTTTGCACCGCGGAACGTTTCTCACTGGATGAGTTTCGGCGGGACCGATTATACTGGAGCACCAACTAGCGTTCGCATATCACCGCAGCAGCACATCGAGCCTCAAGTATCACCTAAAC
>NC_068419.1:296876-307603 GCF_023724105.1 Carassius gibelio | reverse complement strand
GAGAGAGAGAGAGAGAGAGAGAGAGAGAGAGAGAGAGAGATTGTCATGCCAATAAAGCTATTTGAATTGATATTGATCTTTCTTAATCTCTCTGTGGTGATATGAAGATCTGATGCACACATACCTGAGACAAAGTTATCCGCATTACTGTGGCAGAAGGCATGTGATCTCTGTTGGTTTGGTTTTGTGAGGTCAAAGGTCGTGTCTCTTATCACATTCCATCATTCTCGCTCATGTTCTAAAGTAACATTTGGGGAATCTTCATTGTTTTGTTTGGTCACCATAGAAACGCCTGTAAGATAAACAGGTGACAGTTGATTCTCTGTGACGTGATGCGCTGATGTGTGTGTGCTGAGCTGCACTGCCCTCGTGCGGCGGGATCATGCGCGTGCAACATTGATTTACTTCAGATTATCATCTCACAGTAACCTTACATTAGAGCTGCTTGATTAATAAAAACCAGAAACGTGATGTGGCTTGTTGCAATTCTAAAATGACAAAGGCTGTAATTTAATTAAATCTATTTCGAAAATAAATCAAAGTACAGTGTTTAAGAAATTATATTATTTTTCTTAAATAATCCAAAAAAGATATTATCTTTAAACAAAATGAAGAGTATAGAATTTGTATGTAATAGTGTAATATTATTTTGTTAATAATTAATGATATGGCTTGGTGTAATAATCAGATCAAAAAGGCTGTGATTTTATTTAATACATATACTGCAATTTTGGTAGAGAATTAATGGTTAATGTTTAAAATGTTTAATAGTTGAAAATGAAGAAATTAATAAAGCTATAAATATTAGCTTTGAAATTTTTTGTCAAAATAAAACTGCAGTAATTAACTTAATCATGAATATAAGTTATGTTCTTTTAAAGTTATTATATTTTATTATATATATTTTTCTTATACTGCTATTTTAGTAATGATATAGACGGTTTCAACGGCAACAACATAAACAAACGTTAATGCGCGTGCCCGTATTGTGGACCTAACTTAACTTCCGGTAGACTTCCAAATAGAATCAATAACAACAGCCAAGTCCCTCTAGAGTAGATATTTTTTGATAACAAACAAAATGTGTTTGCTGCGTGGATCAGGCGGACTTAATGAAAATGCAAATTCATCCTTTGCCAGCAGGAGATGTTTTAAAGCATAGACATAAAGCGCGAGAAATAGAGGTTTCCCCAGTAGCAGCTGTAAACGAAGCAGAGCTGGTACGCTCACACGCTGCTATCAGGCATATAACATGCAAGTCCTCCTTCAGAAATACAGCGATATAAAAACACCTGTGCCTCGTTTTGAGATTTAAACAGATAAATGTAAGGAATTATTTAACGTGCAGTACGTAACATTACTCATGTTTATTCAACTAAGCCTTTTTGAAAATCGATCAGTTTTAAAATTGTGGCGAGTCTCCAAAAATAAATAAATGTATGGGAAACACATCCCGCAGCACAACCACCTGAGCCCAACTTCAGTCTACTCATCACCTTGACTTTAACTGCGTTTGTAGATGGCACCGCAGCCAGACCGATATACACAACACAGACCGGAAGTTAACTTAAGTCCAGGCGCGTGCGCCCGATGAAACCGTCTATAGTATAGTATTTGTGTACAATATCTAATTTTGCCTAAATATTTGGACACTGTGCTGCCTTGCAAACATCAACGGAAAGTGTTTATTTATTTATTTATTTGTATCTCATTTTAAGTCACAATCTTTTTTCTCCATTTTTTTGATTATTTATTAATTTTTTTTTCAGATTTTTTTTGTTCCTCAAACCATGCAGCCTTCCCTTATAATCTGTTTTTGACAGCAGTGGTTTCTAGTGTTTAGAAAATGTGAAATGACAATGTCTTTGAATTTATTTTATTTTTTTCTGTCTTAAACTCAGTACTAACAGAATTATATTGTTTTGATATAGCTTTGAAATTCTGGCCCATGATGCCCTTCCCCTCCTCTTTCTACTGGGTTTTCCTTCTCTGTTTCTATCCCAGCTGTTTTCTGTCTTTCTGACTGTGTTTGGTTGTCTTTCTCTGTATTTAGTGTTGATTTTTCTCTTTCCTGCTCCTGTACAGACTCTGAAACGGCTGATTCCTGATGAGGTAGGTGCACACGCGTGTGTTGTGTGTGTTTTAATGCTCTTCCTCCGTCTCTCTGTCCCCTCACCGCATGTAATGCCACTGACAACATCACCGGCCAATGTCCCCATGACCTTTAACCTTTCATCTCTCACCATGTGTCTGTAGCGCACACTTTTCCTGGCGTCCGCCGTCGCCCGTCCGATCACGTCTGACCTCAGATCAGTGTTTCTGTGTCCCGTGCTGCTGACTGCAGAAACTGATCTGATGTCAGTGTCCAGTGACTCTCTCTCTCACACACACACACACACACACACACACTCCTGTCACCGTGAGAGGAAGCGTGTCGTCACTCATGCATCGATCACACTCACGCTTGTGTTTGAGATTTCATGAAACCAAATGCTTATGAATTCATATTTGTGTCAGCAGGATCATGAGATGAGGTACATTTACACAAGAATTTGTGAAATAAGAGAAGATTCATTAATGAACAAATTCATAGGGCTGGGGAAAAAGATAAATAATTGGATTTATCGTTTTTTTGATTCAATATTGATTCTCAAAAGCTACGAATCAATCTTTTCCGGTATTTATTTCAGCACACATTTAAAACAAGATCTGATTTACATGAATCTTATCATTACTGTTCTAGACTAGATGTCACCTTTATTTACCTTGCGTGATGTTACAACAGAAAGCATGTCATTCATTCGGCGCTTATCATGGCGGAGATACTGTTGATGAGAACCAAGAACAAAGCCAAACGCATGATTCGCAATGCTCAGGTGAAAAGCTATAAATCTGCAGAAGTACTTGATATCACGCATAAGGAGCCATGATTTCCACAATCAATGAATGACTGGCGGATGTCAAGGTGCACTGTTTTGTTAACTAATGTAGCTTACACACATACTAAAGCGTGGACGACGCTCGCAGTGTTTTCAGCTTCTGCCGTCTCACTATGATGATACGAATACACAAATAACATCTCCAGCTGCTCTGAGATTCACTTCATTAGCATTTTACAGTTTAATTTGACAAAACTAGTGATAACTGTCATATCACAACAGCTGCAAGTTCCTCACAGCAACCCTTCAAAATAAAAGTATAGTTTAACATAAAGAAACTTCAGAATACATTACTATTTAGCAGTCTTTACACCTAATATTAATCTTTATTTTTTAAGAAATAATAATTTGTTTTCTATTTGAATATACTTAAAAAAAATGTATTCCTGTGATGCAAAGCTGAATTTTCAGCATCATTCACATGTAACATCCAGTCGATCACATGATCATTTAGAAATAATTCTAATATTCTGATTTATTATGAGTGTTGGAAACAGTTCTGCTGTCTAATATATTTGATGAATAAAAGGTTAGAAAGAACAGCATTTATACAAAAAAAAAAGAAATTCTAATAATATATATTCTAATAATATATTTTCTTTACTATCACTTTTTAGCAATTTAACACATCCTTGCTGAATAAAAGTATTGATTTTATTTAAAAAAGAAAGAAAAAAATTACTGACCCCAAATTACTGAACAGTAGTGTATATTGTTATTACAAAATATTTATATTTTAAAAACATATCTTCTTCTTTTTTTTTCTTTTTATTCATCAAAGTATCCTAAAAAAAGCATCACATGTTCTGAAAAAATATTAAGCAGCAGAACTGTTTCCAACTTTGATAATGAATCATCATATTAGAATGATTTCTAAAGGATCATGTGATAATGATCCTAAAAATTCAGCTTTGCATCACAGAAATAACAGAAATATCATTTAAAGTGTAATAAATGTAAAAATAATTATTTTAAATAGTAATAATATATCACAATATTTTTTTTTCTCTATTTTTGATCAAATAAATGCAGGCTTGATGAGCAAAAGAAACTTCTTTCAAAAACATTAAAAATAGTAATGTTTCCACATTTTTGGTCTGTACTAATATATATATATATATATATATATATATATATATATTAGTACAGACCAAAATGTGGAAACATTACTATTACTAATATATAAAATATAATTTTCAGATATAAATAGGGTTTACATTTAGGAAAGTGTAAAAAATGGTGGAGGATTATTTTTACTTGGTTACAGTACATTTTTGTCAATCAATCAAACGTTTTTCTTTTAAACTGTGCCATGGTCATCCAAAAAATGTTGTAAATCAATGTTTGTTGAAAGAAATATGAGATTATCATAGATAGATAGAATGATTTAGAATATTCTTGTGATGCTCTGTGTCCGTAGTTCCAATCATTATAATAAAGCTGCTGCTGTTGTTCAGTATTGAATGAATGTGAAGGAGGATGTGTGTAAGTATCTCAGATTTTTCTGCTGCTTCACTCTCGTCTCGACTTGAAAAGATTCCTTAGAAGAGCCGGATTACAGGATCGATCTGGAATTTCCTCAGACGCCGTTTGTTCTTGCTGATTGACAGTCTTGATGAGATAAAAATAGAAAGATAATTAAATCTGAGATGATATCAGTGCACTGTTCCCAGCAAAGCATGTTCTGTCAGTTAAACTCTGTTTCTTTGTTCAGAATGAAATACTAGCGTACTTTCAATTCTGGGATTTAGTGAGTTCTGGTTATCTTTGCCAGTAGGACATCTGAGTCCATGCATACTAAAAATACACAAACTGTGCATGTAGGATGTTAGTAGATAATTCTGAACATGCAGTGATTAACAAGATGCAGAGTGTAAAATCCTCCTGTGAGGCCTGTCTGACCTTTGACCTTTGACCCCGTGTCAGCTGGAGCGCTTCACCAGCATGCGGACAAAGAAGGAGAAGGAGAAGGGAGGCACGATGGGAAACAGACACTCTTCAGCCCCCCAGTTTGAAGTGTACCAGAGCGCCTCTCTGAACGAGCTGACGGACGAGTCTGTGCTGGAGCTGTTTGAGCAGATGCTGGTGAGTGTGTGTGTGTGTGTGTTTGGACCCGCTTAACCCATTTTGGGAACAAATCTGTACTCCTATGTGAGCTAAACCTGACAAAAGGGTTATGGTTTGGATAAGAGTTAGGTTATAATATTTAATGATATTTAATTTCTGACACGTGTGTGTGTGTGTGTGTGTGTGTTTGTGTCTGCCTGGTTTAAAATATACCTAACAGTTATTGGGGGCAACACTTTTTGTCATATCTTTTAATTTATAAAAAAAAAAGATCATATATATATATATATATATATATATATATATGATCTTTGCGATCTGTTGGGATGATAAGCACACATTTTTGGGGATATATAAAAAAAATAAATATCTAATATGCATTAAAAACAATATTTTTCCTGATCTATTTAGGCTATAGGTATAAATGAGTCTCCTCCCTCTCTCTGTCTGTAGGTGGATATGAACCTGAATGAGGAGAAGCAGCAGCCGCTGAGGAAGAAGGACATCATCATCAAGAGAGAGATGGTGTCTCAATACCTGCACACCTCCAGTGCTGTAAGAACACGCTCCAGACGTCTGTCTGTCTGTCTCAGTTTAGTTTCAGTTTTTTGTTTCATACATGAAGTGATTTATATGTATATCATCTTCTAATGAGTTACACCCATCTACTCGTGGCTCTGAATCTGAATCCCTCAGTGGATCTCAGAGGTGATGAAGATGATCAGGTGCTCTTCCTGTGGCGGTTTCAAGCTCTTCCTGTCACACACACAGGATGTGGTTCAGATTTCTCTAAAGATGTCAGAGAGGACACGGCTGCTCTCCAGCTGTATCATAATCTGCTTTCTTAGCGCTGACACTACGTTCTATTGCCACAGGACTAGTTTGTAATAGTTTTACTGGGATAATTCGTATTAATTCATTTATTATTATGATTATTATTATTATTATTATTATTATTATTATTTGTCTAATATTTACTCGCAGACCAATGCAGATAAAATAGTACAAGGACACTTTTTTTTTTCAGATGCAATAAATGGTTATTTATATTAACTCTATTTTGCAGATTTTATTTATTTATTAAATAGCATAATTGTTATTATTATTATTATTATTATTATTATTATTATTATTATTATTATATTTAAGTTTAAGCAGTATATAATCCTACGTGTATAAGTATATAATCTTTTGATGAAGTTCAAAAGAGCAGCATGTATTTGAAACAGAGATTTTTTGCAAGATTTTTAACGTTTAACTGTCCTTTTGAATAAAAGCATTAATAATAATAATAATAATAATAATAATAATAAAGTATAACAAGTCCAATTTCAAAAGGAGAATTAGACTGATCATTATCATATTTCTGCTTCTAAATCCCCCAGAACATCATACCCAACAGACCTCCACTGTAAATGTATTACTATACTGTATATGTGCTTATTCACACAAATATGAAGTAGCACAACTGTTTTCAGCTTTGATAATAGTAATTGAAACATTTCTTAAGCAGCAAATCAGTATATTATACTTATTTCTGAAAGATTATGTGACACTGAAGACTGGAGGAATGATGCTGAAAATTCAGCTTTGAATCACTGGAATAAATGACATTTTACAATATATTCACATAGACAACAGTTATTTTAAATTGTAATAATATTTCACATTATTACCGATTTTACTGTATTTTTGATCAAATAAATGCAGCTTTGGTGAGTAGAAGAAGCTTCTTTCTAAAGCATTGAAATCTTTTTTTTTTCTGGTAATTTATATAAAAGAAGCGTTAATTTGTCATTTTCTTATATATATTCAGAGTTTTTTTCTGTTAAAAGAGAAAAGAGCACAAACAAGCACAAAGTTCTGCTTGCCATATACGGGTTGAATCAGCAGCATTAAAGTGCAGTATGAGGGTCTGTAGCATCATTACAGTTGAGGGACCTGATCATATCATAAACTCATTTGACCCTCTGTGTGTTTAGAGTAAGAGTCAGAAGGAGAGCTCCAGGTCAGCACTGATGTACATCCAGGAACTGAAGACCGATCTGAGAGACGTACCGTTACTGAGCTGCCTGGAGTCACTGCGCGTGTCACTGAACAACAACCCCGTCAGGTACACACACACACACACTCTCATGCATTGAAGCATTTCTATGTGTCTAATCTCAGCTGATCGTTGAATGTGTGTTTCAGTTGGGTCCAGACGTTTGGAGCCGAGGGTTTGGCTTTGCTTCTGGCGTTCCTCAGGAAACTCCAAGATGAGAAAGAAGATCCTTTGTATGACATTAATACAGTAACACACACACACGTTCATGTTATAGATCTTATACAAGAGTGATTCTTTATTGAGTGAAAGTGTTAACTACTAGTTTTCAAACATTCACATTTCAAGCTGTAATATATACTTTAGATGCCTCTGTAAATATAGACACATAACACTAAAAAGCCTGACATATTAAATAATACTCAGAAAATCAAATTATTTTTTAATTGAATGGTTTATTGATCCTTTAGACAAAATGTTAAAACAAATCTAAAGAAAAAGTTTGCATTTGTGTTTTTTGAGTATCTTATCTGATACATCCGGCTTTTATGACTCATTTAGTATGATATGGTGAAAATATGACACATTTGGTATAATTATACATTTAGGACTTTTATTCTATAAAGTCTAAACTATCAATCTGATTTTTCAGTTTCCATGTTGATCATTTAGTGGCTTTAAAAATGTGCTCATCAGATATAATACATTAGGATTAATAGGGTAGTGTTTTTATACTAATATGTTAATGTATCGGCCAATCAGCATCCAGGATCTCAACTATACATGATTTTAATATGCATCTCAAGCACATGTTGATGTAATTTGTCTCTCTCACTCTCTGGTTTTCACAGGAATCCTGGGATTGGTGTTAAATGTCAACATGAGATCATTCGATGTCTCAAAGCCTTCATGAACAACAAGGTCCGAGCAGATCTGAGCTCATGTTGTAATATAGACGGCGGGAACTGTTATTAACGTCTCTCTGTCTGTCTCTCTCTCAGCACGGTCTTAATGCCATGCTGACGTCCAAAGAAGGAATCCCTCTCCTGGTCCGATCCATCAATCCAAAAGTGCCGCACATGATGGTGGATGTAGTCAAACTGCTGTCTGCCCTCTGCATCCTCGAGCGTCCAGGAAACACGTGAGTGGGAAGCTGAAAGCAGAAGCAGTGTTCACATACTCAACAGTCTATTCAAATGGCATTTCAATAGCCAAATCAGACACCCAATAACAGAAATCATGTTCACCGGGGGAAGTTAGCATGCCAACAGTCCTTAAGGATCAATAAAATCATTAATGCTGTCACTATAGAGATGTAAGACAATAGGTTTGCACAAGTAGTTCACAGATAAAACTAGTGTTTTTTAAAAATTGGTCATCAATTTTATTTTAGTATCATAAATACACTTAGGCTTTTGTTTAAAGTTTAGTATGAATTTAATTTTGATATTATGTATTTTTATGTTCTGTTTATGATTTAATTTTAATTGCAGTTTGTCTACAGTGTATAGTTGTTTTTTGTTTTTGTTTTGAAAGTTAGTTTAGTGCTGTCAAATCTATTTGATCAAGATTAATTGCATTCAAAATAAGTTTATGTAATATGTGTATACTGTGTGTGTGTGTATTGTGTGTATGTGTGTGTGTGTGTGTGTATTTATGTCTTACATAAACACAAACTTTTATTTTGGATGCGATTAATCACGGTCAATCAATTTGACAGCACTAGTTTAGTTATTTTATTTATTTAAATAGTTATTTTATTTTAGCCAACTGATATTTTCTCTTTCTCACTTTCACATTGTTTTTGGTACTTGAAGTAAAGATGAAATAAATTAAAATGCAAATATTAGACATTATGGAACACCATGAAAATACTGAAATAAGTTTAAATACTATAATTACTAAAAATGAATTTGAGTTATATAGAAATATCCAAATCTTGGGAAAAATGCACACAAACTAAAATGAAAATGAGAAACATAAAGACATATAAAAAACAAAATGTTAAAACAACATAGCCAATCATTTCACATGTGAAAACATGAAAACAATGAGATGTAAGTGTTACAGCAGAGAGGGACATTTGGAAGATTATGTGCCGTGCAAGACAAAAAACATTTCAAATGATCCACAAAGTCATTTTAAGAAGTGTATGAGGATGGACTGTGTGTGTTTCAGACACGAGCGAGTTCTGGAGTGCATCACTGAACAGGCTGAAGAGCAGGAGATTGAGCGGTTCCAGCCGCTGCTGTCCGGCATGAGTAAAAACTCCATCACGCTCAAGGTAAAACACTCACACGTGACCGAGAACACAGACTGCTGATGTGAAGTCCTTTCCCTGATGTCGTGTGTGTGTGTGTGTGAGCAGGCCGGCTGTATGCAGCTGATCAACGCTCTCATCAGTCGATTGGAGGAGCTGGACTTCAGGATCCACCTGAGATCAGAGCTGATGAGACTGGGTCTCAGAGACCAGCTGAAGGTCCACACACACTTACTAGACAGACATAGCACACCAAATACAAATAGGCAATGAATGCGACTATATTTTAAAAAGTTACAAATATTATCTTTCTAACATATCACACAAACTCCAATTTAAATGATATATTTGCATTACTGTTTGTATATATTTTTATTGTACAATATTTTTGCAAAAGGAAATGTACTTAAACACTTTTGAGTCTCTCAAATTAATCAATGAATTGGTTTTGTAGAATGAATCATATGACAAGTATTATTTTAGCTTCGAGATAGTATTGAAGTTTATAATATTTTGAATTAGTTTCATTTCAAAAACAAATAGTTTTTGTTAATATTTTGAATTAGTTTCATTTCAAAAACTAATAGTTTTGATTAGCTTTCATTTTCATTTTAGTTAAAGGGATAGTTCATCCACAAATTTACATAAATGTCATTACAAACCCCTAACAGCATGAGGTTGAGCAATTAATGACATAATTGTCATTTTTGGGTGAACTGTCCCTTTAATGTTTTAGTAATTTTGTTATCAACCAAAACTATGAAAAAAAAAACCTATGTAGATAAAATAATAATAATAATAATAAATATGACAGTAGTATACAACAAAATTGCTAAAACTTTAAAATTCTAATGGAAAATATGAAAATTGTAAATATTTAAAAAAACCTAATCTCAATTATACTAAAATAACCTCACATTATGTATATGCACTATATACTTAGTTCATCACATCTTGTTACGGTCAACACTGATTTATATAATGGCACAATCATAATTTCAGTTTCACTTAATTTCTCCATCTGTGTGTGTGTAGGAGGTGAGGTCGATTGAGAACGATGAGCTCAAGGTTCAGTTGCAGGTGTTTGAAGAGCAGGCTGATGAAGACTCTGAAGATCTTCGCTCACGGTTGGACGATGTCCGTCTAGAGATGGAATATCCTTTACTGCTGGTTTTAATCATCCATCTGAGACACGCTTTGAAGAGGCCTGGCTTCAACGCTGGGCTTTGTTGACTTGATTACTTGATTAGATTTTGGTTCCTGCATGTGATTGTAGTTCATATACTGGACACCGGGTGTCTCAAAAGTGCAGAATCATTTTTACAAGAGGAGACGATCCTTCAGCTCACAGAGTGCCATTGTTTACACTTTATAGTGGGTCATATAACAAAAAAAATAGGATTTTGCCTTACTCTTA